>NC_133813.1:19014180-19134180 GCF_043250625.1 Sebastes fasciatus
TGTGGAAGTCTGCCATTCATTTAAATCATTGTTAAAGTTTTGAAAATGTTCTGGCCTAGCAGAACGTGACACCAATTTATGTGTCAAAGTACAAACTTGGTGTGAAATGCATCACTGTCTTATGTGTTATTATGTCTTCAACAGACTTACTTATTGTTGTTAACCAGGAAAGATGCGACCCAACAATCCTGTGAAGCTCATTAACATTTGTCCATAGTGGAGACAGAGCTAGAGATAAGGAACATCCATCCATGCTAAACATAACTGACTGACTCTGGGTAAGTAAGTAGCTTGTTAAATTCCCCAAAGAACAAAACATTCTTTTTTTAAAGGTTACAGCTGGCATTATTCTTCATTTTTCACACTGTCAAACAAATCCCATAGAAAGACCAAAACCAACAATGCATTAGACCGTTTCTCAATATTTCCTGACTTCCCTGCCAGTCCGTGGCTCTCAGCTTCAAGCCCAGTGGTGCAAACGACCATAAATCTTGAAAAACGTGTCACAAATATATAGTTTCAGTTTTTCAAAAAGCAGGATTTTGTAGCTCTTAGCAAACATTACTCAAAACAGGAGTAAATAAATGGTGCATGTGTTCGGGACAATTCTAATACGCATTTGGTGCGCTGAGTATTCACAGCACCAGGATGGCAACTTTGGGCTTTCCTTAAAATAAGCTACACTACCCATGTTCATCATAATGGAGGAACATGTTACCCACAGCAACGGTGTGACTCATTGATCTGTGTGTATTAATCTTTAGCCATGCTAGCGTCAAGGAAGAAGGAATAAGACCGACATTTGCCAAGGATGGCGATGTCGATCTGTTGGTTGGTCCACCACTTTGGTCCAGACTGGAATATCTCACTAACTATTGGATGGATTGCCATTGACTTCGTTACATTCATAGTCCATTTTTGTTTTACCGTTGCGCTATTTGTAGGTCAATATTTCAATTCGTCCAATACTTTGAGGTATGACCAAATACCTTCAAAACTAATGAGAAACTAAGATAATGAAGAGACTAAACATTAAACCTGCTAAAGATCAGAATGTTAGAATGGTCTTTATGCTCCAATCCTGACATTAACATTCAACTCAAAGCACTGCTATGCCTTAGGCTGCATTCACACCTGGTCAGGCTTTGCGGCGATTCGCCGCAGGGTTGTTCGGCCGTGTGGGAGAGTCATTTTAATGGTCCAATAACTGCAACGATTAATGTTTTTTTGTTCCCTCACGGCCGAGTTGTTCAGCTCTAGATCGGCAGTTATGTGATTGGCCTCTGCAACGTGACGTCATTTTGTTTTTCTCCAAAAGTTGATTCTGTTTCTACTTTTCCACCACAGGCCATTGCATTTTTTTTGGCGCCCTCTGCGGCCGCCGCAGCTGCAGCCCAAACGCACTATCCCCATTCAAAATTAATGGGAAGACTTGCGTTTATGCCGCACTGCCAGATCTGGTGTGAATGCAGTGTAAGTGGCTATAGCCAATGGAGTATTAAGACCGCCATTATAAAAGATCTTTAATCCATGAAGGCTTCATATTTGTAAAAACATTCCCAGATTTTAAAAGTGCGTCATCATCCCAATGTAAAATGTATGTGTCCTATGAGTGGGAACCCTTGGGTGGGTTGTTGGCTCATGTACAGTGGGCCGCACAACATGGAAGTAAACCCGGAAGCATTAAAACGTTTTTGGCTTATGTGCTTGGTGAGCAATTTTCATTCAAGTAAATTGGCGCCATTTTGGAGTCCAGTATCCTGATCTTATAATTCATCCATGGCGTAGCCTCATATAACCGCAAGCACGACTGTATACCTTTAGTTGTGTTGGACAATAATGAAGGTCTATGGCACAGAGGAATTAATGCTTTGGTTTTGGTCTTTTCATGGGATTTGTTGACAATAAGAAACATATATAGAATATCCCCAGCTCTATGCTTTTATTATTGTAAGCATTTAGAATAAACCCTCGACAGTTACTGTGAGCAAGCAGCCAGAGGTAAGCTTGGTCAACATACAAAGACCTTGAAAAGGTTTAAGAGCAGCTTGGGTTAGTTGGGTTTAGTAAGGCGAGATGTGGTTGGAGCAGGGGTTGCGCAGTATGACATGTCAAGACTTGGCTTGGTTTAGGCATAATACACTATTACTGTTATCAATGTTAACGTTTATCTGATTGTTTAACTTCTCAGGAAAGATTTGACAGAAGTTGGCAATTTGTACAAATTTCATACTCGATATTTTTATCTACCAAGGTGTTGATATGACTTAGTGAATAGATAGCTGAAAACTGACAGATAACTGACTTCTTTTTAAACTCTAAGTGTCGGAATAGTTTTACCAGAAGGCACTAGGGAGCACATGTTAGCACTATAAATACTCGTTCTTAACAAATCTCTCCAGAGCCAATTGCCACAGTCGGGTCCAAACACGTCTAAAGTCAGCCAGCACAGATTCAGCGATAATTGGCGAGGGGCTGTGGAGACGGATTAGAGCACTAACATGACTGCCACAAAAATCTTAAATGGCCAAACTCTATCTGTCGCTGTGTGCTAAGTGAAGGGCGGGTGCCACACTGACAGAACTGCTGG
Source organism: Sebastes fasciatus (assembly GCF_043250625.1). NCBI lineage: Eukaryota > Metazoa > Chordata > Actinopteri > Perciformes > Sebastidae > Sebastes > Sebastes fasciatus. Next base: position 19,016,771 of record NC_133813.1, read on the forward strand.
GTGGGTGTGAGCTGACAGGGTTTAGGTCAGCCAACGCACGGACGGACATTTTTCCTGACTTGAGCTTGGCAGACTCTGCTGCAGTGGATTACCCTGGACTTTATCCCTGCTGTTGCATGAAAATCCTGTAACTCAATTTCCCCTTTTGGGCTTTTTTTTACTTAAATTATAATGCATTATTTGTGCTGACTAGGCTTCTACCTGACAATCCATAACTGTCAATTAGATGATGATTGATGTTTCTGAAACAACATAATTTTTCGCCAGGCCAGAATATCCCCAAATAGCAAAAGGTCCACCCACCCACACACGCACATACACACCGACCTCTCTACTGTAACTCCCTGCTTCTATCTCGTAATTGTCAGTTTGTTTTCAGCTGAAACTCAACCACCCCAACCCAAGGATGAATGTTATTAAATGGTAGACATCAAAGTTAAGGAACAGCAGCTAAGAACTAAGTGTTAAGCGAGCTTAGAAAAGGAAGCAGGCAGGGAAGTATACTCACGATATCCTGTTGGAGTGTCCCATGATTAATTAGCATGCATGAAGAGAGGAGAGGGAGAGAAAAGAACACAGTTTAGGCACCAGTGAGCAATGAGTAGAACAGACAACAGAGAGAGGAAAAACTGGGAAAGGCATAATGAGACAGAGACAAAAAAGTGTGTGTCATAGTTCGACCTCCATGAATAAAACGTAAACTTGCAGCGCCACTTAATTGCTGCTGGTCTGAGCTTATTTAATGGGGCCAAATGAAACCACCACATTTATATATTGACTGAGTCTGCCTTTTTGTTCTGAACATGGTTTAACAAGCATCTAATACGAGATAAAAGGTGAGAAGCACCAAGAAAGTGCAAAAGATGCATTTAAAAGGAGATTTTTTTTAAAAACAGACAGTTATAGTCATGGAGAAACAGATTGCTGGAGATTCTACGTTTTGATGTGAAAGCGGTTGTGACAGTTGACATATCGTTTACAGCTGAAGGTGTGTAGCGACCTGAGGTGGAACATACTCACACAGTTACTCACAGACACTTTTATACAAACGCACACACTCGTTCACACACATGCCTTTGTTCTTTTTACTTCCTTTAAAGAAACACACTGTTGGTTTTTGCGTGTTTTAGCCCATGATCTACAAACTGCATACTGTATACGTTACATTTCTGCCAATCAAGTACACATTTTTGGCCATGCTAGCAGCATGCCTTTGGGGATAGCAATGCTGGAGTGTTTGTCGGTCGGTCCACCACTTTGGTCCAGACTAAAATACCTCAACAGCTTTTGGATGGATAAATTAGCTAACTTTGGTGATCCTGTGACTTTTCATCTGCCACCACCATCCACCATGAGGTCGAAATGTTATCCAATACATCCAGTTCCACCAATACTTACTGTACATACTGTAATTACTAGCAAATTTGAGCACGTGAACGCGCTAAACTAAGATGGTGAACATGGTATACATTATACTTACTAAACAGCCATGTGTTTGCATTGTCAATAGCCGTGTTTCCGTTCAATTGTCAAGCAAATTTTAAACACATTTTTGAAATGTTGCGTTTCCATTAACTGGTTTGGAGCAAATAAACTCTGCTACAGCGTAGTTTGGTCAGAAGTTGGCACTATAGGCTTGGCCATCTAATCAACTATGATAGAAAAACAGAGGGAGGTCTTCAGGAATTTGTTTCAAATGGGCAAATTTGAATTGTTCTTTCATGTCAGCTATTGGTCATGTTTCAGCGGAAACAGCTGATCAGTCATGTGAGTTAAATGTTTGCTACTTCAGAATTTATTTGGCAAAGGCGTTTCCATAAACCATTTAGCACATCAACTCTTTTCAGACAAAGGCAAATACAAGGCAATACTTCAAAATGTGAATGGAAACACAGCTATGTGACCATGTTAGCATCCTGATGCGAACATTTAGCTCAAAGCACCACTGTGCTTAAGTACAGCCTCACACAGCTGCTAGTGTGGCTGCAGACTCTTAATCCTTTTAGGTTAGTTTATTAGATTTAAGGGAATCATTTGGTATTTTTTCAGCACGCTCTCAAAAATCAACTCGCAGATACTTAAAACTTGCTTAGGTCAACAACTTATCACCTTTAGTTTAATCACTTAATGACAAACAGTTGTTGGAAAATGAAATCTAAAAAGATCAACGATCGAACACCTTGTGGGAGTGATGATGAGTTTGCGGTCACATTTTGCTGTTCAGCGCCCAACTTTTAAATCTCAGATGTCAAATAGTCTTCAAGGTGCAAGCTTTCAAAACAAACCCTGCTTACAGCTGCTTTACCATGTATCAATTGTTCAACTTCAAGCACAAAAAAAAAAGAATTGACAAAATATTCACTATGATGGATTGTCCTCCTTGAGCAAACTTCAAGGGTCTGCGGGCTGTTTTTATGACTTACTGAAATGAAAATCAATGGTGGCCTGGAAGGTAAAAAATCAATCTAAAAAAACTTATAGCAAGCTTTGGAAAATGGTTTACGGTAATGTAACGTATACAGTCAATGGCCTAAAACGTGCAAAAACACCTGTATGGTCCGTTAACTCACACATCAGCCTGTGTGAAGGTTTTCATACATCATCAATATGACCGTGTGTGCATGTATGTTTGTTTGTGTACATGTAAGATTTGTGTGTGCTCGGAGGTTGGACACTCACGCCTGCATGGTTGTTGTGGCAGTTTGAAAGCTGAACATATTTTCCTTGGGGAACCAGTTAGTGTCTTCTGCAATTAGAGAGAAAAATGATGATTCCAGGGTTAAGTGAAAAGAAAAAAAAGAGAAAAATCTACGTGTCACATTTGCAAACATCGTGATAAATATATTAGAAATAGGGAAAGCACAAAACCAGCGACAGCACCAGCACTTCACAGTCCACCACTCCACAAATGGAGAGAGGGAGACACACAGAAGGAGACAGCAGAGGAGAGAGACGGGGGAGACGAAGAGTCAGATATACAGACCACCACGTCACATCCAACAACACACCCTCAATCCCCACCAGAGTTGAGAAGAAATAGATTTAACTTGCTTTTTAACAGATGTTTCACTTCATTAGACTGATTTTTCACAGTGAAATAACTTAAAATGGAAAACTAACTGCAAAGTTTCTTAGTTAATCGTTACTAAATGCTTGTTTGCACTGATCCTTAAACCTTCATGAAGCCTAGAATAATCACTTATAAACAAATATAATTAAACTGTCACAAACACTAGACTAATGAGGAAGCAAGTTTAAAATGGATTCTTAAATTTTAACTAAAAAGTGCATTCAGGCAAGTGAAATTAGTCAAATGCTATTTCATCTCTGGTCCATTCCCGTCCGCGGGGGTCTTATGAACAAACCCCGCCCCCCCTCCCGCCCTCGTTTGGAATTCAGCGCCTCTCCCTTTCTCTGTGTCCTCCGCCCTCTCACCTCTCTCCAGCCCAGTCACCCGGTCCACACTCCACATCCGCTCTAGGCGCCGGTGCTGCTTGCCTGCCTCTCGGGACGCGCTCTCCAGGTCCAGGGAGCCCTGGCTCCGCGACGGGGCGCCGCTGCACGACTCGCAGGCCAGCCCGCTGCACTCCGCCTCCCCTTTCCCACTCTCGCCCCAGCCGCGGATGTTGTGGGCGCTGACGGAGGTCTGCAGCGGCGGTTGAGACAGGTGGTGGTGGTGGCCGTGGTGGTGTGTTCCGTGATGGGAGTGCGATCCAGCGACGGCTAAAGACTGCTGCTGGTTGCTACCGCCGCTTCCACTTGCTCCGCTACCACTACCGGAGGGCACGCTGGTGCCCGAGACGCCGTGGTGGTGGTGGTTCCCGTGGTGAGCGTCGTGATGGTTTCTGTGATGGTGGCTGGCGCCACGGCCGCTGCTGGCTTGGTGGTACTGGGTCGGCGATGACGACGTGGAGGAAGGGGAAGTGGAGGGCTGGATCAAGCCACCTCTGGATCCCACCCCGCCACTCCCCGACTTCTCCTTCAGGACGTCCAGTTCCAGGCTCTCCTTGCTGCCCCGTCCGCTGCTCATCAGCATACCGCGCTGGCTGGTGATGGTGTACACGCGGGCAGGCTGCAGGGTGCACTCGACGCACTTCTGCTGGTCTTCCTCCGCCGAGAAGCTGCGCTCTAGGGACAGCCGCGACGCTCTGGTTGAGATGGTGATGGAAGGGGGAGGCGGCTGGAGTAAGCCCAGCGGGGATTTCACCTGGCTGGGCTCCTGGTTGTCCTCGCAGCCCTTGGCGGCGTTGGAGCAGGGATGGAGGTGGTTGTTGTTGTTGGGGCCAATCGTGTCACTTGGCGACTCCTGGTCGGGACCCACCAAGGTTTCACACAGAAGATGAGCTAGAACGACGGCGAAAAAAGACAAATAAGAGCGTTAAAGAGTGAGGAAAAAAGAGCAAGGAGAGGGGAAAAAGAGGACTAGAGGAAAATATCATCTTTCTTCGGCTATCAGCTATTGTAGTGATACACTAATGATCGCAGCCTGGCATTGCCAACAGAGGATTAGGTGAAGCAGGTGGAGGGAGGATTAAAGACCACAAAAGGGAATAGGCAGAGCAGGATAGAGGGATGGACAAATGGCAGGATGGCTGAGACGCTGACCTGATCCGTTTCGGTTCTCAGGGTGCGTGTGGGACAGGTACTCTCCAAATGCTCGCGCTGCTCTGTGGGGACACACACACATGACACACATAAAGACATTTAATTCACGGGTGGAAAGGAGGGGTGAGCTGAAAGGAGAGGAAATGGAAGGGAAGAAGAGGAGAGGGGGCAAGGGAATTGTAAATTATAAACGTAATTGCCTTCTTTGTAGGCTTGTGCCACCCACAGATTAAAGATGCAGCTGTTTTTATCTCCACACTTCAGGCAGCCTCAGACTGAAAGAGAGACAGAGTATGAGACAGCCGGAGGAGATACTGTAGAGTGAAGGATTGTTGGATTTCATTTCTCAGTATGACCGTCAGTCTGCGTTGGCGGATGTAATTGCAGCTGGCAGACCATAAGTGTGTTCGTCTCCTTATTTCATACACACACACACAGAACGTATGTGTGGATGTATGCACTGTATCTTCGTGTCGAGAAAAACACTTAACCTTGACAACAACTAGCTGCTGTGAGCTCCATCGCCGAAGTCTGGTGCTTTTTACTCACGCACAGAAATAGACAGAGAAATATGCTCCAGACGTCCATTCAGCCACATATTACCAAAACTCAATATCACAGAGGGATTCAGCTTTTAATAAAATATCCCCGGGTCCTCGCAATTTGAATGACACTGACCTCCTAATGTTCCTCTAGTCAGTGTGTGGCAGGAGAGGGAAATGAGCAAAGAGAGAGAGACGGGGGGGGGGGGGAAGAAAGACGAATAACTTGAAGACGAAGATGTGGTTTCAATGTCAATCTGGAACTGAGAGGAAATGAAGCGCAGCAATAACTATCGGGAATAACGATTCATGATAATAATTAAGAATGAGTGGAGGGAGGAGAGGGATGGAGACAATGTGAGTAACTCTAATACTGTATGCTATTAATAAGTTACTCCTATTGCATGATGAGATTGCCATTTCTCCAATTGACTGTAATTGTGCAACATAATACTTCCCTCCGCTACCTTTCAGAGGAAATACTGACACTTTTTATGTGTTATTTAAAGCTGCAGTCAGTAACTTTGAGAAAATATGATATTATTATTTTTATAAAACGGTCACTATATCCTGACAGTAGTGCATGAGACAGAAAATCTGTAAAAAAAAAATCGTGCTCCTCCGTGTCCTCCTGGTGCTCCTATAATGGCATTTGCAAGATTTCACTGCGCCCAAAGGAAAACAAACTCGCAAACTCTGATCTGCTGTAAAATCTGAGAGCTAGCTCCGGCCGGTGGGCGGTGCTTGGGTTTGGCTCAACTGTTTTTAACATGGCGGCAGGGTCACAAACTTTCTCATTTTACAGCTAAACAGTACACTAAACTTTGTTTCTGAACACATTTGAGGAGAGAAATAGGCATTACAGTACCATAATATTGATTGATATTTGCTCAGCGCTGCCTAGTTTCACAGTTTGATCGGAGTTCGCAAGTTTCGCGAGCGGTGATTGACAGCTGCTGTAGAGACTGCTCGGCTCTGATTGGTTGTTTTAGTTCAGGCACCCTGAAATCTTGTAAATGCCATTACATGTAGGAGCACTTGGAGAAACATGATTTTTTTCCCACAGATTATCTGTCTCATGCACTACTGTCATAATATAGTGACAGTTTTATAAAAATAACTTTTTTTATAACTGCAGCTTTAACTTGTGCTATAGTTTAAATTACTTAGTGCCTCCTTGACCACATACAGAAATAAAATGCATATTAAGACATCCATCATTTAACACACTTTAGCATTATTCATAATGAATGAGTGCTTTTACTTATGCATGTTCTGTACTTTATAAAACTTGTTTTAAAACATTGTTGTATTGTTAATTATACTGGAATAGGCAACTTATTTCACAGCTGACTATTTGTTTCATGAGAATACCCACTGTCGCAAACTGACTTTTAACATTGACGTTAGTTTATCACTAATGTTATTCTAGTACGGGAGGGCTAATGGATCGATTGTGAGTCAGCATGTTTGTTTTCTTGTTGAAAACCTATTGTAAAAAAATCATTATGCATCATTCCTTAACTTGATAGCGACGTGATCCCGAAAGATAACCTGATGTGTCCACAGCTGCAGATCAAGGGCCGATTGACTGTTTACGTCCTTCAGTTCATTCAGGAAATTGGCCTGAGCAGCTAATGTTGGTGACTGTGCAGAAGAATCCCCTAAATACAGGTGAATCTGTGGGTGAACGCCTCCTTCCTGGCAGCTCTGTCAATTATTAAAGCCTGGCACGCACAGTAAGAGCAGGAGTGCAGTAAAAACAGACTTTCTCTAATGCACCGTCTCTCCTTCCCTCTTACGCTCCGCCCTGTCAAGACAGATTAAATTTGACCTCCTTCGCTACCTTTTTTTAACAACAGCACAATTATAATGCAACCTGCGTGACCTGGGGAGGTCCTATTAATGGATCTATGACTTTATTATTCAAGCTAATAACCCCCCATCATGAGTTGAGAAATCGTAGCTGTAGCTTATTTTGAGAAACTCTGAGGTCCTCCTCCAATATTAATCCTATGTGAATACATAAATCAGTAATTAAAGAGCATACATTTTGACACTATCACCTCCTTCTTCAATTCAAATGGCTTTATTGGCATGACGTAACACTGTACATGTTACTGTACATCTTCTTTATCACTGTGTAAATTGTAGTGGGGGACTTTCTGTTAGAGCTCAACTACACCAGTGTTGAGGCTAATGTGGACCCCCATTAGAAAGACAAAAAAAAGACAGACAAGCAATAATCCGATGTTCTGTATCACAGTATTGGGTAAGATGCTGTATGTGACATTAATAAAACACAATCTTTTTCTACACTAAACCCAAATACTGTAAGTATTTTTTGTCCCATGCAGTAACCTCTCTACTTAAGTTACGCAACTTCCGCCGTTATTTTAACCCAAACCACAATCTTTTCCTAAACCTAACTAAGTAGTTTTGTTGCCTAAACCTAACAAAGTCGATCTTTTCCTAAACCTAACTAAGTAGTTTTGTTGCCTAAACCTAACAAAGTCGATCTTTTCCTCAACCTAACTAAGTAGTTTTGTTGCGTAATCCTAACCAAGTTGATCTTTTCTTAAACCTAACCAAGTAGCTTTATTGCTTAAACCTAACAAAGTTGTTTCCTGTGAAGATGGAAGTTTATTTTGAAAAGACTGTATGCAGGTAATGAGCAGAAATTGACCAATTGACTAAACACAAATTTATCTGAGAAAATGCACTGGATAAGCACAATAGAAATGAAAATAAAGGTTTTAAAACCAGATTTTACTCTACAAGACAAGGCCTCAGGACCAGGAAATAATAAAGGTATCACCTTAAAGTTACAAGCCTTGAGAGTTATGTGCATGTGTGTGCGACTCAGTCTCTGTATACTGTAGGATATTCAAGGTCAAAAGAGAGATGTAAAGAGATGTAACGAGCAACCGGACCGGTTAAGGACACATGTGATAAATGTAGCCTACACTCTAATCAGCAGGTGATCCTCTGAAGCTCCGAGACATTTTTCCTTTTGCCCTCTTGTTTTATTATTCAACAGGCTGGGGCACTCTGATTAGAATCAGCAAACAATGGTGCAAGAGACTCACATCATCCATTATACATGAGAGGAAACGGATAGAGCAAAACCCTTCTCAATCCATCCATTGAACAAAACCCTCTCTCTGCGTAGTCTCATATCACCGTGTTGCACCCGCTCCATATATGGTATGTAAGCACGACACATCAGGGGACACAGGTGCACGAGGCGGCTGGGGAGAGAGAGATACCTCTGCGCACATGTGCGAAATGAGAGCGGAGAAGTTATAGACGGAGAAGAAGAGGGAAGAGCCTGACAGGCAGATATGAAATTCGTCCTGCATGCTCTCAGACATGTGACAGGGGTTTGGGGAGAGAAACGGGTTAGGGAGGGGAGTTCCTGAGGAGGAGAGACGGGATTACAGCAGAGAGCGAGAGGCGTGTACAGAAAAAATGGGGGCATATTAAAAATGAAAGGTGGCGTAAACTTGAGGAAACGGAGGCAGACAGAGAAAGCGCAGTCAGGACAAAGAGGAAGAAAGAGATACAACAGACTCCTCCTCAGGACAAATGCATCTTTGAAAATCAACTCAACCCTGAAATCCTTTGTGTCATTTAACCTCTTGAGGGGCTTCTACAGGCCCATTAAGTACGATATGTATGCTATGAAACATGTGGCAAACGGGAGTGACAAGGATGGCACAGGTTCAAGTTCAGTGTCCTGGATTCAGATCAGATTAGATAGACTGGCTGTGTGAGAGTGAAATCTTTAACCTTAAAGGAAAAGTAGAATTGTGTTTCTGAAATGTGTCCCTCCCTCCCCCATAAATATACTGGTTTTACAACACTGCAATGTATTTCACAGGCGGCAAACCTCCGGGTCTGAAAAGTGAAGCCAATGCGGAAGTGCCTTAAACTTGCATTATTTCTACTAGCCAGCAGGGGGCGACTCCTCTGGTTGCAAAAAAAAAAAAAGTGTGCTTGTATAGACGTCTATGAGAAAATGACTTCTTCTCACTGGATTTATTACCTCAGTAAACATTGTAAACACGAGTTTATGGTCTCAATTGCTAGTTTCAAGTCTTCTTCAATACAGCATGATGTTGATCTAGTAAATTATGGTCCCATTTAGAATCAAATAGACCATAAAGCAGGGTAATATTGTACCGTAATATTTTAGAAACCATTCCATGGTGGCCCGTCTATGAGCTTATGGGAAACGGGAGATGGCAACCAAAGAGTGAATTTTTTAACCCCTACTCTGGGTGTTGACCACAGTTTTCTGTATGCATATCATGTAACTTTTCATAGTTTGTGAAATTTCTTCATAGTGCTAGCTACTGTACATGAATGAAGCTTAGATATCTTGACAACATCACTGTGAAATGCAATGCTTTTCAGCTGCCAACTCAGCTGTCACAGCGTCCTTGAACACCACAACCAAGGGTTTTGGAAACAGTTCCCGCTCTCACCTACCCAACAAGTCTCCAAATGAAATGACCTTAAAAATACCTTGTTTGTTATGGCCCTCCACAATGACGCATAAACATTTTCCCATATGATGCCCCTATCTGCCATGTTCTGCCACAAAAAAAACAACTCGGTGAGGGTTAGAGAAAGATCAAGGTTTGGGTTACAATAAGTACTTAGTTCAGGTTGGAAAAACATCTTGGTTTAGGCTGAAATTACTACTTCGCTAAGGTTAGGGGACCTTCGTCGTCATGGTTACAATAATAACTACATGATTAAAGGGATAGTTTGGGTGTCCGACAGCCCTTTCCGACGGGGAACTGAAGCTGTTGTATCCATCTATGCTCTCGTCAAAGCCACCAGACTCCATTGACAAAAACTGTAATTTGACCTTGCAGAACATGGGGGTTGCTGGTCTACACAAACAAACTGACTGATCAAAGCAGCGGTTGACTAGCAACTCCTATGTTCTGCGAGTTAAAATTACAGTTTTTTTCAATGGTGTCTGGTTGCTTTGGCGAGAGCATAGATAACGGCTTCAGTTCCCTGTCGGTAACATAGACTGTATAGCTGTTTCAAGGCAAGGTAAACTGGCAAAAATATTCTAAATATAGCGTACACTTGAATTGATGTTGATTTTTTTTTTAGGTGGGTCTTTCTTTTAGGTGGCTAAAATACGTTTTGCTGCTGCCCCCATCCACAGCAGTACATTGCTTTGGTTCCGTGCGGTCACTCCTGTCTGCTTCTCCAAACTGGGGGCGTGCTGACCGTCACCTACTGTAGGTAATACACTGATTATGGATAAGTACCTCATACAACCCCACTTCAAAACACCCAAACTATCCCTTTAAGGTCAGTCAGCAATCGTGGTTGTGGTTAAAAGAGACCAACATTGACTGTTAGTGGGAAACGTGAAACAAACAGCGCTCTCTTGTGTTAAAGTCTGACATTTTGTTGATCCACCCTGACCTCATTCGTATGTAGACTTCGTCGCTCAAAAGATAACCTCACCTGTCTTCCTTCTTTTTGTTGTGATGGACAGCAGTCATATTTACTACAGCCGTTGGTAGGCTTTGTCACTTTAACGTAAACATATGTCGTTTTTGGACGCTTTCGTCTTTCATGGGAGGACAGTCTCCAACTACAGCGTCCTGCAGCAAGGATGTTAACGGTCCAATATCTTGAACACAGCTCCTCTCCAAGAGTAACTCTGAATTCTGTTATGCAAACTAGTGTTGGTGCAACGTGCCACCTGAAGCTCCCGCTGAGTGAGCAATGTGAGAGTGAACATGAGCATATTTCGCCTCTTGTCTGGGTCTACAGTTCAGCACATACTTAGCATTTCACAAGCTGAATGAGTCAGCCACAATTACACACACTCCACTCCTCCTTAAACACTTTCTGCCACAAACTCCCCTAACCACTTCGCTGCCGCATAAAAGTGCCCTCAACAACAGGAAGATACACCTCAAGCACTTCATCTCTTTTAATAGATCCAGACAGAACAATGCAGAGCTGGATACTTGGCAGGTGGCAATATTACAAAACTGTAAGCATATACCCTTTATCTTCAGTCTTTTCAATGTTTATGCTTACCAACGGATGCAGATGGTGAAATGGTACTCGTTACTTGCTCCAGTGTTACTTTATCCTCTTGTTATTTTACTTTTTTTCTCCAATTATCCTGTTTTTTTGGGGTGCTTTTACATCTAGTGCTCATCCGTCAAACATTTTGCCAGGTTGGGTGTAAAAGGTGTAAAATGCCACCCACATTAAGCAAACCATCGTGTAGCCCAGTTTCACCAAGATAATTAGATGGGGAGATCATTTGGAACAGAGAAATAATATCTTAACCCATTTATATGACAAATAGGTAAGAGTGCAGTGCCTTTTTTGCACCATCATTAAATTGAAGCTGTAATTTTGACCAACAAATTATCTCCATAGCGACAAAAATGGACCCTGAAGACTCACAGGTTACTCTGAGATTAAAGAACTGATGTATTATAATGCTGCTGCTGCTGCATATAGTATTTATTCCATTATTGACCCAAATCTAATCATCTCCTGCCTTTTTCCCTGTCGATTCTCGTGCCGTTTAACACTGTGACCATATATCTTCAGAGGACAAGCGACTCGAGGCATCACTCCCCTGGCAGTGATCCCATCGGTCTGAATATCATCAGATCTGATGCCTCCCTGGGCGTCTCTCCACTGTAAACAATGGGCTGCCAAGCAAAGAGATTCCTCACTCTTAATGCTCCTTAATCGAATCCTCCTCTCAGATGGTCTAATTGAATTGGGTTTTCTACACACACACACACACACACACACACACACACACACACACACACACACACACATATGGAGGAGCATTCACACACATAAATGCACAGCTGGGGTGATGAGAACCTGTTGAGAGGCTTGTTGTGTGTGCTGAGGGCCAAAGGGACTTGGGAATGTTAATTGCGAGTCTTGAAAGTGTGGTGCATTATGGGACACGTGGGAACCAAGCACCTGATCGGGGAGCTGATTTAAAATGTCAGTACACCAGTGGCTCAACGCAACCACCTACAGTGTTGAGTGATGCAAAAAGAAAATCACACACTAACACACACTACTCTTCTGTTTCTCTGTAGTAGCCTACAAATATTTAATATTCTTTCTTTTAAATTAATAAAAGGCTTTTTTCACAGCAGACATTTTGACTTTTTTTTTAACTTTTTTTATTATAAATAAAATAAATAGAAAGAGAGAAAGAAAAATTATAGAAAATAAAACATATTTTGTAAAAATAAATTGTAAAACTAAAAGAAAAACGTCAAATCAGACTTAAGAAGTGGATGTAGTCACCATGACATCACCCATTGGTTTGTGGACTGCCATTTTGAAGCCTCGAATTCTGCATTTTTGCCGTCGCCATCTCGTTTGACACGAGAGGGTGGAGCTAAGTACAACCGAACGCTGAATAAGACATTTTCTAGGTGACCAAAATGGTTATAAACTTTCATGAACTGAAAACACACTGTGAAAGGGTTAAAGTTGTAAGACGAAAACACGGACAACTCCCAGACCGGACAACGCCGTAGTAGTGACCTGTCGATCACAAGGTAACCACGCCATAAAGCATACCCTGCTTTATGGTCTAATTGACTCTAAATGGGACCATAATTTACTTAATGAACATCATGCTGTATTGAAGAAGGAGACTTGAAACTAGCGATTGACACCATAAACTCATGTTAACAATGTTTACTGAGGTAATAAATTAAGTGAGAAATAGGCTCATTTTCTCATAGACTTCTATACAATCTAACTTATTTTGCAACCAGAGGAGTCGCCCCCTGCTGGCTATTAGAAAGAATGCCAATTTAAGGCACTTCAGCATTGGCTTCACTTTTCAGACATGAAGGTTGTCTACTGGTCAAAATACAGAAATATTGTGCACGGTACAGTTTGCCCTTGGAAATTCTCAAAACAATCTTCAAGGTCCACTTGCTCGCTTGTTCTGGAGCTTTTGACATATCATATCATATCACAAGGTGTTCATCGCCAAATTATAGCTTGCTCAGTTGTCATGGCACTGTAGAAAAGTGCTCAGAATAGTGCAAAATTTAAACATCTACCTTTCAACTTGGGTTGAGATTGTTTTTGTCAAAGAATAAATGAAAAATAGAATAAATATGCATGATAGCAGACAGACAATCACACAACACTGCTGGAGCCCTAATCATTCTTCAGACTGTAATCAATAAAATCTGCCTCAGTCAGCATATTTATGGCAAAGACTTGCACTGTCTGATTGAACAGAGGAGGGGGAGATTAGATATCATAGAAATAGATAGTATATCTTTTTAAATACACAAGTAAAAAAAGGAAATAAAGCACAATGATGCAATATGTTAGCAAGGAATGACCAGATTTTTAGAGCTGAAGAGGAAACACAGTCTCCCTTTGTTGAGCTTGAGTGAATCTGAATAACTGTTATTTAAAAAAAAAAAAACAATTACATAACCGCCCTCGACCCCCATGAAGAGAGTGACTGCAAGTCTACAACAAAGAAAGTCACACCTGTCGACTGCCCTGAATAAACTAAGACACTATATTTCATTTGCATCCGTCCGTAAAAAACAATCCTTTCATCTGTCATGCCATCTTTCACACCCCCACTGGCTCTGTGAACGCTGTTGTCCGACGCCGTTCTCCCGAGCCACAGCACAGCCCTCCTCTCTGGCCGATAGGAAGATCAAAGCGTTTGCTTTTTCACTCAATGTCGCAGAATTCTGCTGTGTAAATTGAAAGTAATCTCATCCTCTCTCCCCCCCTTCGCTCTGTCGTTCGCTACTTCTCATGAGCTGCTGGATGGGAGAGTGTGACCTGTTTCATAACCAGCCATCCATAAACATGCAGAAGATGACACGGGCGCACACGGTGCAGGAAGCTAGTGTCTCTTTAGTGTTTCCTGTGTATTGTTTGTATGCATTCCTATGAATGTGGTCATTCACTTGTGAGTGGTGTCCGCTAACAAGTCCTCATACATTAGTGACAAAATGGGTCATCTGTCAGTGCTTTCCAAAATGACTCTTATGAGCGTTTTCTGATCTGGCACACTTATCGGTAGGACAAAGACGTTCTGGACATGCAATAATGCCAACATGCATGGCTCAAGGGATTGCAATGTCGTTCAGTCCAACACTTTGGTCCACACTGAAATATCTCAACAACTATTGGATGGATTACCATCAAATTTGGTACAGCCATTAGTGATCCCCAGAGGGTAAAGCCTATGGACTTTGGTGATCCCTGACTTTACCTCTATTACCAACAGCAGCTTGACATTTTCGGTTTTGAGTGGCATGTCTTGACAACTATGGGATGGATTGCCATGAAGTTTGGTACAGATATCTATGGTCCCCAGCGGATTAATCCTATTGACTTTGGTAATCCCCTGACTTTTCCTTTAGCACCACCAGCAGTTGGAGACAAATTGTGTTCTTTGCGAGACTATGGTTGGTGGACCTCGCACCCTCTAAGGGCTCATGCTCCACCAGAAGAAAATGTTGTACAATTTAAAGTTAAATGCATCAATTTGGTGCACTTTGAGAGTAAAATTAAGAGGCTAGAGCTATGAAGAACGTTGTGCTCTTGTAAACAATTTAATCATAAAGACTTTAGTAAAATAAATATAAATGGTGATGACACGGCAAAAAAGTCACACCCTCAAAGCAAATGAGACTCCCATATAAAAAACTGATGTTTTTATACCCAGTTCTACAAATATTTAGATTTGAGTTGGTATACTGTATATGTCATGCTACTTTCTGCTTTGCTACTGAACATTGAACAATCGTGATTGTGTGAACAAACAAATGTTGCCTACTTTTTGTTTGATTTGGGAGAGGAAAGTCTTTATTTGCACAACCACAAGAGGTCACCAGTCAGGAAAACATGCAGTAAATATGAGTTATTTTTAGTCACTTGAATAAACGACCACTACTGTCTTCCCAGTATGCAGTTTACTGGCTGGCTCATTGCACAAATAATTGAAATGTGACAAACTCTACTCTATGCCATGACCTCCACAAACGGGTCGGCATATTCAATAAATGTTTAATGAGCTTCTGTCAGACTAAGATTTATGCAAGAGCACAAATGTTGAAGATTGATGAATGTGTTTATGTCCTGTACTGTGTTTTAGGTGCAGTGTGTGGGTATGTTTGTGTGACCTCTCAAGAGTGAGGACATTTCTTTAAAGGGGGGGCTATTAGGACTTGGGTTTAGAGTTAGGGTTAGGATAGAGTGCTGCATGGATGACGTATTTTTGTAGGCCAACCAGGAAGTAAGCATCGCCCTGGGTTCGCTCAACAAAATGTGACATTTTCCCATTGGCTTTTGGATTATTGCAGGAAATAAGCTCTGTGGCAAACACACATTTATAATACTTACATGTTTTGTGATTTTTTAAGTGTAAATGCAATCGCCAGAAGTAAAAAGCCAATGCTATAAATTAACTAAACCACGATCGCATGAGCACGAGTATACACAACGAGACTTTAACGGCGGATCAGTCGGCGTGATGGCGTTTTTGTAGTGTCATTTAGCCGCTTGTTAGCAACTGCCTTTTTTAAGACACATAAAAGCTTAAAAATTCATGTTTTAGGACTCATTCCTGTAGCACTCTATTAGAATTTGGTTTAAATTAAGTAGATCAGGTACTTAATTAAGATTACAGTAGGTTATAGTTATTTGTCTAGTGCTAATGGAAAGGAAACAGGGGGTGAATAAAGTCAGTGATCCAATGATTATCCAAAAGCGTGTTTGGCTTTTGTGTGTTAATTGGAGAGAGAGAAGAAAATAAGTTTATATGTGGAGTTATGTTTGGATGTGTTTGCAAAGGATGGTGACTCAGACTCAGGGCTGACCCCTGTTAGTCGACTAATTGGTTGTTTTGGCCTTGGTTGACTGAGATTACTTTAGTCAATTAGTCATTTTTTATGCTTTTTCATGCTGAATGAAACATACGAGCACATCTCTGATAAACACTAAATTTAAAGTGGTGCTTTTTTGTGATTGTGGAGAAACTCAGTTTCACAGATCTGTCGATTAAATCAACTAATTGATTAGTCAACAACATCGTACGAGAGTTAACTGAGTATTTCTTTGGTCGAGGACAGCCCTACTGACACTTATATTCATACATCTGCTATCATTTGCCTGTAGGATTTTGAATGCACAGGGAAGTGTGTTTGCACATACATGCAAAACAGAGAATGAAAGAGAAAGATGGTTGCACTGGTAGAAAGGCTGCGTGTGTGTGTGTGCACCTGAGTCTACTCCCCCAGCCTAGATTTATGTCATGGTATGTCCTCTAATGGGATTTGAAAGCTGAGGTGACACTGTATCATGTCGTTAACTGGACACTAGCTAGAGTTGCAGATAAGAAATTGATGAGTCAAAACTCGGCTTTGACCGCATGTGTCTGTACAAGTAGAAAAAGGCCATATGGTAGACTGAGACACATGTTAACCTTTAGACAATCACAATAAACATAAAAGTATATTTTCCTCACGAGTTGCAACCAAATAGCAGTAAACCTTTTACAGCCTCGCCAAATCTTTTAAGCAAAAAAAATAAGCTACGGAGTCTTAAATCCCAACAAATGCCAAGCAGATAAATCCAGTTGTTACCAGATGTTTCACTGAGGGACACTGTTGTGCATTCAGCTGCTTTTCGGTTGCCAAAGTTGACAAGATGAGCACAAAATGTACAGAACGTATGGAAGTGCAAAACAGATCCTTGGAATATAAAGGTGCATTGCTCCGTAAATGGCTGCAATGGAAATAAGTCCATATCTGACGCTGCAGACAGATTTCAAATCTGCAGAGAAGATTCAGAGTCCAGCCTGCCCTTCACACAGAATGGGGAAGAGGAGCGAGTAGATGAAATGGAGAGATATGCACACATGCCTGATTGTATACACATAGATATGTTTGTGTGTGTATGTGAGGTGGAGAGAGATGTGCAGAGAAACCGCCACCGAATGTTTGCCTCCACATTCATGAGGTTGTGTGCAGGTGAGAGGCTGATCAATAGTAGGATGTGATTCAGCTGCATTTCTCCTCTACGGGGAGGCAAGGTTCATTCTGCCATTAACGCCGAAAAATTAAACTCTGAAGTGCGAATGTGTGTGTGAGAGAGAGAGAAAGAGAGGGAGTATGAATAACCCCAAAAGTGCATGTACTTGTGTGTGTGTGTGTAGGCAGAGATCATCCTCAATAGTTACCAGTTGTGTCAGATGTGTAATATTATTTTTAGTTCCATTGAAGACATGAAGAAGAAGCAGCTTTGAGACCGACTCTCTCTCTCACACACACACACACACACACACACACACACACACACACACACACTCTTACAGTATACCTGCCCAGGACACCCGCTGTGTAGTCATTATGTATGAGAATCACATTCTCATCTCAAGGTGGCACACACACACACACCGCAATGCATGCAAAGAAGGCTCATGCACGTATACAGGGCTGGGTGCAATGAAAAAGGAAGACACTATAGAGGCTCCACTGAGATAATGACGTAATAGCACATCAGCCCACATCTGGGTGGACGTCGGGAGTCTGCACGAGTCAAGGTCATTCATTGATTGAATTAAGCAGCAGGGCCTGCTGCTGCTGGAGCTGATGGAGCAGCACAGAAAAAGCTTCATTTGTATTCAGATCGCAGCTCGTGGACACATGAACACAGTCGCGCACGTGCTTTTTAGGCAAAAAAACTGCAGCTTCAGCTCAACCCTCATGTCATGCAGCCTGTCTGCCTGCACAGGATGGAGATGACACGGTGCAATAGAACAGCTGGATGCGGACTTACTTAGCCATTAAGAAAAAACAGTCAAGCAGTCTGAGTCCAGCTGCTGAATCCATTAAGACCCGCTGCTGTCCTCTGTGACCGGACCAATAACTGACCGTGATAGGTGATCACTGCAAAACGACCGAATCGATTGCAGGTGATTGATTAGTTGGCTGGATGGATCATTTGCGCGCCGGTGCGTAAAGGCAGCAGATCGATGCGTCCAGACAGAAAGACGTTTTTTTGTTTAAAATAGCAATACCATTAAATAAATAAGATTACAGCAGTCTATTTTAGTTGATGCCAAAGTGCAAAAATTAAATGCTGGTTATTCTACTGTGAGTCACAGCAGCCCTCAGCTTTGCCTCTGCATGACTTTCATTACACAATGATGCTTCATTCACAACATCAGTTAACAGCTCCAGAGGCACATATCTATACATATCCTCTTCCAGGCTAATTTAGTCCACAAATAAAAAAAACAGTCTCATGCAACCTTCCCTATATAGTTAATGCTCATCACAGGTGCAGTTTTGGAGAGATTAAAGGCTAATTTAAGCACACATTTTGGCTCAGTTTGACGGGACAGTCGGCCAGACAGACGTGCGAAAAGCGCAAAGAGCCTCTCTGTCTGCGCATTGCAAAAGAAGAAGGACTGGCTGTACAGCAGCACTGTGGTAATCCAGCTGTCACACATGGCACACTTCGCTTTGGTTGTTTTGCACCTGAAGGTCTGTTTTAGTCTCTCCTCCAGGCTGATATTTAATTGGCTTTCAACTCACCTAACTTTTGCTGCCACAGAGGATATCGCATCGTTTCTTAGATTCTTCCTTTTGGACACGGCGGTTCCCATGCTGGCATGGAAACGACGCAGGCAGGAAAACAGTTCATTCCAAAGAGAGGACGGAAAGAGAATGCGACAGTGATGAAACGGTAATAAAATAAAAACCGGCAACCAAAAAAACAAAAAAAGTTGAAGGGGAAATCCGGGAGCTGATTTAGTCACGCACGCGTCTGCAGAGCAAAGGATGCACAAAAGGAAGGAATCTCTCTCTCCGTTTCTCCGGATATGAGCCTGTACGTGGGGTAAAGCTGCACAGCTGTCAGTGGCTGAAAATACACAGACCTCCCTCTCTCTCTTTCTCTCTCTCTCTCTCTCTCTTTATCTCTCTCTCTTTCTCTCTCTCTCCTCTCTCTCTCTCTTTCTCTCTCTCTGTCTCTCCTCTCCTCTCTCTCTCTCCTCTCCCTCCTCTCCTCTCTCTCTCCTCTCCTCTCTCTCTCTTTCTCTCTCTCCTTTCCCTCTCTCCTCCCTCTCTCCTCTCTCTCTCCTCTCCTCTCTCTTTCGCTCTCTCTCTCTCCTCTCTCTCTCTCTTTCTCTCTCTCTGTCTCTCTCCTCTCCTCTCTCTCTCTCTCCTCTCCCTCCTCTCCTCTCTCTCCTCTCTCCCTCCTCTCCTCTCTCTCTCTTTCTCTCTCTCCTTTCCCTCTCTCCTCTCTCCTCTCCTCTCTCTTTCGCTCTCTCTCTCTCCTCTCCTCTCTTTCTCTGTCATCTCTCCCCTCTCTCTCTCCTCTCCTCTCCTCTTCTCTTCTCTCCTCCTCCTCTCTCCCCTCTCTCTCTCTCTCTCTCTCTCCCTCTCTCTCTCCTCTCTCTCTCTCTCCCTCTCTCTCTCTCCTCTCTCTACTCTCTCTTTCTCTCTCCTCTATTTCTCTCTATCTCTCTCTCTCTATCTCTCTCTCTCTCTCATTGATCTGAAAATGCAATGGGAGGATGGTCACCATCATCATCATCATCACCACAGAGGGAATGGGGGGGGGGGGGGGGGGGGGCGTGGACGCTGGTGCCATCCACGTAGGAACCTCTGCCCTTCATCTCATCCATTTTTGGATCATTATATGTGTATCTTTATGTTATGTAAACCAGTCATTTGGGTAAAAGGGTCCCCTCTCTCTCTCTCTCTCTCACGCACACACAAACACACATGTCGAAATGGTTCTCATCCACAGCCAAGGACAGAGGGAGCAGTGAGGTTGAGGCACTGCAGTGCTCTGTGAGCATCACTTCAAATAGCATGATAACAATAAAGCTTTAGACTGTGATGGGTTTTTCTCTGTTCAGTATTCAGAAGAGTGCAGGAGACTGACAGATCATAAAGGGCAGCTCCTAGCATCCGTATAGAGCAGAATTATACCTTTCAGCGACTGATTAGCACTTTCTTTTTTTCAATCACGGATCCACAATGCTTCCCATTTTTGTCTTTACTTTCTTATGCAATTGTGGTTGCAAGAGTTGCAAGGACTTGATATCATAAATAGCTTGACTTGACTTCTATGAAAAATACTTAATAAAGCAATTGCAAATACCTCCGTTTTCATTCAAGAACAGTATATAGTATACTTTGTCACTGTTTCAGGAGAGTATCACTGGTTTGCAGAGGTGAAAGAATTATTCAGAACTTTTACTTCAGTAAAAGTACTAATACCACAATGTAGAAATACTTTGTTACAGTAAAAGCCCTGCATTCAAAATATTACTTAAATAAAAGTATTAGCATAAAAAAAAGTACAAAAAGTAAAAATACTCATTCTGCAGAATAATCTATATTATATTGTTGTATTATAATTGTTGACGCATTAATGTGTTCATCACTTTAATGTTGCAGCTGGTAAAGGTGGAGCTTATTTTAATCACTTTATATACTGCTGGGTAGTTTAATATATAATAATACATCATCGTTTATTAGTTGATTATTTCAAAAATCCCAATATGAAAAGTAACTAAAACTGTCAGGCAAATGTAGTGGAGTAAAAAGTACAATATTTACCTTTGAGAAGTGGCATAAAATTAAAATACTCAAATAAAGTACATGTTTCTTAAATTGTACTTAATTAGTACTTAAGTTTCACCACTGCTGGTTTGTAACCTGGTGGTCAGGACCTCTCTAAGTAGTCACACAATAAATGTCAGAGGTTGTGAGATTATTAATGGGATAGAAAAGAAGAAAAAACACGTCTACGATACAAAAATACTAGTATTTGTACCTTTTTTACTTCTTCAAGCCTCTTGGATTACTTAAATGAAATAGTCTGAGAATCAATATTTTGCTGAACTGCTCACATCTACTGTACGCATGCAAAGTGTGAATAAAAGGTCACAAGTACAGTTTTAACTCAGCGTTGTTTTAAGGGGTCACAAACCAAACAGGTTTGGCACCAAGGCTGAAAAAAGTACAATGATGGTTGCGTTGGCTAGTAGCACATCTGGCGTGGGATGCACATTCAAACCCAAGGATCCAAATGCCGTTCCAACTCTGAATCAGAGCTTCCACACATAAAAATTAAATATTACAAATGAGAACAAAGGATTGTAATAATAATGTACATCAGGTCGTTATTATGCACACTTAAATCAACTGATGGATCCATGAACTTGGAATTTTGGTATGTTTTTAGGCCTTAACTTAAGATGGGATCTAACATAAATGAAAAAATCCATTAAACACTTAAAGCAAATACATGAAATAATAAGTAAATTGAATACAATTATACGGGTGAAAAGTCCGTAATGTAACTAACAAAGGTTGTCTGTTTAGCACTACATAGTTTGAAGGGACAAGGCCTAAAGGGAGAGTTTTTTTAGTCTTTATGATTTAACAAGTGCTTTAAGATCTTGTGTGTAGCAACAAAGCGCCAAAATCTAGTCATATATAGTATCCTATCTACTGCTGAACAACCGTTCAGATGTGGTCCTCACTTCTATTTTGTGTGCCGGGACCTGGAGACTTATTATATCATGAGCAATAATAACACTACAAGCCAGAAAACTGCAGCACACTGCATATTTAAACCAGATTATATTAAACATATTTGAATTAACAGTAGAAACCAATACTATGTGCAGACGTTTTAATTATTTAAAGCTGTGCGATACAGCTTGATTTTCTTCCTTTTACTTAAAGAAATCAATGTTGGCAGAAGTCCCAGCAGTATAGAAAATGTGTTAACTCACACTGCTCCGAGATAATTAATCACTAGTCAGTGAAAGAAGGTAGTGAGTGTTGATGGCCACCGCATACACATGCACATGTGGGCACACACATCATGTAAACAGATCGAAGCACAGGTAGCAGACGAATCACCCAGTAACGGTCGATTAGCCTTCAAACGTCAGATCAGTCAATCATGCATTCCACAGGTCATTTCACCAGCAGCTCGAATGTGCAGGACGTCCTTGAGCTTTATATCTTTTAAAATGTGCTGCTCCTGCACACAGTCACCCTACAAATACACACCAACACACTAAGACAAAAGGAATGAAAATCAATAAATAAAGCAAAGCACCGCTGGGCTGGCGTGAGCTGCTGTAGGCCATTAAGCAGTAAACAATTCCAGACAGTTTTGACGACACTGAGGGTACGTGTGCGGACGGACTGCAGATGAGCACGAGAGAAGGAGGGATGGATGAATGAATGAATGAACGGAGGGAGGATGGGACGGGACGGCAGAGCTCCTCGCACAAGCCAGAAAAAAAGAAGATGATGAAAAGAGGAGGGATGACTGGAGGCATGAATGGACAGGAGGGATCCAAAACAGGAAAGCGAGCATGCAGAGGAATGACAGCGAGAGTGCAGCTACGTGTCCGCTTGCTGCCAGCCAAACACGGTGGCATATCGCTGTGCTTCATAAGCTGAGAAGGGGTGAGGAAAGGAACGATAAAATAGATGAAAGACGGTGAAAATGGGGGGACAAGAACGACATATGCAGCCATAAATCCACATCTGCCCAAGTTATTAGTGTCTCCTCTGACCCTGACAAGCACTCACCATATGATTGATTGCAAAGCAGATCAATACTGGAGTCTGCAGCGGTTACAACAGCAGCCAGCCAAGTGGCCCGAGAGTCACTCTGATCGAGGAGTTTACACTCTCAATCAGATTTTTCTCAAATACCGATTTAGCTTACGGAATGAAAATTCATTCAGTATTAATGAACAATAAAACCACACAGTTTAATTGTGTAATTTAACTTTAATGCACAATTATCCCACTGATTTTCCATATACCAGTATATCAACTTTGTATGAATGAAGAGAGCATGATCGGCAAGTAACCTTTAGCAGTATATTTATTACTGTTAATCTTTTATGTTAGGCTAAAAAGGTCGGCCAATCACATACATAAATGCAAGTGCACATTCATGATGGATTACTTTGAACGGCGTATTTTACTTTTTACCTTGTGATCGCTGTAACGAAAGACAATATATTTGCCGCTTTGGTAACCGTCCTCAAATGAATACATGACACAAACTTAAATACCATATTAACATCATGTTTTCAACATTTTTTTCCCCACCATTTCGCATTTGACCGGCGCTCTTTTAATTAAGTCATCTTATTACGGCCTCTTATTCTGAAATGGTATAATGACACCTGACGGGAGATTTAAGGCCTTTGCACACCAAGTCCAAGTCGTATTTTCTGTCCGAAATTGTCGCAAGTTTGAAAATAAATGATCTCAAGTCAATTTTATTTGTATAGCCCAAAATCACAAATCACAAATTTCAAATCTCCACACCAAATAGATAGAGCCAGAGCAACACAAGCTCCTCTCCACGCCAGATAGGTAGAGCCAGAGCAACACAACCTCCTCTCCACGCCAAACAGGTAGAGCCCGAGCAACACAACCTCCTCTCCACGCCAAACAGGTAGAGCCCGAGCAACACAACCTCCTCTCCACGCCAGATAGGTAGAGCCAGAGCAACAAGACCTCCTCTCCACGCCAGATAGGTAGAACCAGAGCAACACAACCTCCTCTCCACGCCAGATAGGTAGAGCCCGAGCAACACAACCTCCTCTCCACGCCAGATAGGTAGAGCCCGAGCAACACAACCTCCTCTCCACGCCAGATAGGTAGAGCCAGAGCAACACGACCTCCTCTCCACGCCAGATAGATAGAGCCTCAATCACGTTTACACACGGACTCCAAAACTGTCGTCCGTCAATTACAGTTTTCAGAAAAGGTTTAATTTTCTGCCTCTCCGCATCCGAAAAAGGCAAAAGAGGGTCGTTTGACCACTCTGTCACCGTCTGTTGCAAATGTCATCATGCAAAATGGCATCTGATAAATATTCACTTCATCTACCAGCACAAAGCACTCTACAATAAAGAGATAAAAGAATACAGAGATGCAGAATTTAAAGATAGATTGTGGCAGGTGATTGCAAAACAAAGGACGTAAGAAAGATTGGACAGTAGTGATTGTGCTCTAGGCAGTTAAACGATAGCTTCTTGCTAACGTCATTCATTCATTAGCCCCGTTTTGGACTAGCGCTACCCATGGCACTCACGTAATTAATTCAGGGTTGTCATGTGCGAATTCTTTGCAACAAATAGAATAATAAAACGCATCAGACTCAGTGTGCAAGGTTTCTGCGCAAAACATTATTTATTAGATGACGTATTAGAAAAACACATATGAAAAATATGGTCTTTGTGTGCCAAGAACTTTAGCGCCACCTTACTGTTTATCTCAATGAACCAACTCCTAATCGCATAACGGTAGTGGATGAAAACGCACATAAATTCGCATTTTTCTTTTGCTGATTCTTGTTTTATATTTTTCTTTGCGTTACATTTGGATGGAAACCTGTCTACAGTGAGCATGTTCGCATGCCAATATTAGCATTTAGCTCAAAACAGTCTCACATAGCTAGCACAGCTGTAGACTCTTAGTCTTGTTGTTTTGGTGGATGATAGAAACCTTCCTAAGCAATAAACTCTACTTTAGCATTTTAAAACTGGTACAGTCCCAACACTTTTCGCTGTCACATATTATCAATCCTTTTTATCCGAGACTAAATCAGTCCATCCGACAGTGAGAAAATGAGTGCAAACCAGCTGATTAAAATACCATCAAAGGAAGAACTTGGGTGACAGGGCTAAAGAAGAAGTGAGAAATTGTGATGATGAATTGTGAATGTACCTCTCGGGCAGTCCAGATATTTAATCTGTACACTTTACAGGCTAATGTGAGACAAAACCATGAAGTGTGCCCTATTTTTTGAGACTTTGAGGAAATTTGAATGGATGATGAATGTGTGTGTAGATTGTATAGCGGTGGGTAGTAAAGCCTACGAGTGGATTAAGACTCTTAAAGCTAGGAAAGGCTTTAAATGAGATGATATTAAAGTTTGATACGGACCCAAGGGGATGTTAACAACACTGAACGCTTTTAAAATTCTTGTTTCTTTAAATATACTGTTTAATTTAGATTTAGAAGGTCAAAACCGCATTAAAGAATGATGCTTCCCATCGGTAATGAACTTTGATAGTGCATTATAATCTCATTTGCTATATTTGACCGCTTAATTAAGCCTCATGACCATTAGAGAGCGGTTGCACAGCAACTTCATAGTCAAGTAGGTCATAACCTTTTTTATTAACGTTGTATGTTACAAGACAGAGTATGAAAGCCTCTAACTATCCTCTAATTATTGGGATATGTCACATTTAAACATAGCATTGTGCAAGAAGAAGAAGCCGTATCCACTATATTTGGATTAGTGGGTTGTTACTTCTATCATTAGTGTGCACTTCTTAAGCCATGCTAGCGGTCGGCCCACCAGTTTGGTCCAGTCTGAAATATCTTAGGAACTATTGGATGGATCGCCATGAAAGTTTGTACAGACACCCGTAGTCTCCCGAGGATGAACCCTAATGACTTTGGTGATCGTCTGCCTTTTCCTTCAAAGCTTTCATGAAGTTAACAGTTTTGGTTTTGAGTGAAATTTCTCAACAGTTGTCAAAGTTGGTACAGATATTCAAGGTCCTCAGAGGATGAATCCTTTGGCGATCCTTTGACTTTTCCTCCAACATTGCCAACAGGTCAACATTCTTGATTATCCAGTAAAGCATCTACGGAATGGATTGGCACAAACTTTTGTACAGACATTCATGGTTCCCAGATGATTTATCCTATATACTTTAGTGATCCCTGACTTTTTCATCTAGCGCCATCATCAGGTCAACATATCTATTTGTCTAATACTTCGCTTTATGTCCAAATTAGGGCTGTCAATCGATTTAAACTGAATCGCGATTGCTCGCATGACTGTCTATAGTTCATCACGATTAACCATAAAAAAATTGTATCAGTTCAAAATGTACCTTAAAGGAGATTTGTCAAGTATTTAATATTGTTATCAACATGGGAGTGGGCAAATATGCTTGCTTTATGCAAATGTATGTATATATTTATTATTGGAAATCAATTAACAACACAAAACAATGACAAATATTGTCCAGAAACTATGCTCAAATCATGACATGGCAAACAAGCCCAACAGGCAACAACAGCTGTCAGTGTGTCAGTGTACTGACTTAACTATGACTTGCCCCTAACTACATGTGATTATCATAAAGTGGGCATGTCTGTAAAGGGGAGACTCGTGGGTACCCATAGAACCCATTTTCATTCACATATCTTGAGGTCAGAGGTCAAGGGACTGCTTTAAAAATGGCCATGCTGGCTTTTCCACGCCAAAATTTAGCGTATGTTTGGAGCGTTATTTAGCCGCCTCATGACAAGCTAGTATTACGTGGTTGATACCACTGGAGTCCTTAGGGTTTCTATGATGCCAGTATCTTCACTCTAGTTTTAAAATTGCTACAACCTCTGAAAGATCGAATAGCAGCCGGGCCCCAAGGCGGCCCGACGGATTTCTAAGAATTAAAAATCGCAAGTTGCGTTAATTCGTTGAAGAAATCAGTGGTGTTAAAACAAATTTGTGTTAACGTGTTATTATCACGTTGACTTTGACAGCCCTATAGTCCAAATGACACAATACTAATGACATACCCATCAGCAAAAGAAATTAGCAAATGTTTGCATGCTAACATGCTAAACTATACTAAGATACTAAACATAAATGTTACACCTGCTAAACATCAGCAGGTTCGCATTGTCATTATGAGCATGGCAGCATAGCATTCAGCTCACAGCACCACTGTGCCTCCGTACAGCTGCAAAGAGCTGCTAGCATGGCTGCAGACTCTGTTTTAAGAATAACTAGTAAGCTACCAAAGGGAGGAAATGGACAAGCATGTAAATGATGACTCTGCTAGTACCTCCATTACCACAGCCACTGCTTTCATATATCAAGGAAAAACTCAGAAGCTTTTCGAACCCTTTAAGCAAATAGGCTACTGATTTGTGCATCAATCTATCATGCGGTGCTGTGCAGCACTTTTGTAACACAAACTTTATATCTTACTCCATAGTAACATCAAGGACTTTGGCAGTAATCCACAATATTCTCTCGAGGCAGGCAGGCTGTCAGGAGATGAGGTAGAAGAAAGACAGTGATGGGAAGAAAGAGGAATGCAGCTCGGAGGGCAAATGAGGGTTAAAAAGATGGATTTGTGTGAACGAATATTAAAACAGACAGAAGAGACGGTTCGACGTCTACATCAGTTTATTGGTTAATTTACCAAGAATCACTGTCTCAGCTCTGTTCAAAGAGGGGGAATGAAAAAGCTACTGCATATCTGTGTGTAAGTGAGGACCCTGCTCACCTGACAGAGCAGGGAGGGACGAGAGGAGATGGATAGCAGCAGTAAAGTGACAGAAAGCCAGGCACAGAGATGTGTGCTGGTGGAGGAGGAGGAGGGGAGATTTTCATGGGCAGATGATGGATAGTGCAATCCGTTGGCCGGGAGAGAGAAAGTGGGTTGAGTGTGTGTATGTGTGTGTGTGTGTGTGTCAGGTTTAAACTGGCGGTGACCAGGGAGGCTGAGGTGTCTCAAGTATCAGTTTAGATTGACTACCTGAACATATCACAAAATTATATTACATCCCATCACTACTGCATCTTCAAAAAACATGTAGATCTTCCCTATAAAAGAGAGAATATTTACTCCAAACTAGGGCTGTCAATCGATTAAAATATTTAATCGTGATTAATCGCATGATTGTCCATAATTAATTGCGATTAATTGCAAATTAATTACAAATTTTTTATCTGTTCAGAATATACATTTTAAAGAGAGATTTTTCAAGTATTTAATACTCTTATCAATATGGGAGTGGGCAAATATGCTTGCTTTATGCAAATGGATGTATATATTTGTTTTTGGAAATCAATTAACAACACAAAACAATGACAAATATTGTCCAGAAACCCTCACAGGTACTGCATTTAGCATAAAAAATATACTCAAATCATAACATGGCAAACTCAAACCCAATAGGCAACAACAGCTGTCAGTGTGTCAGTGTGCTGACTTGACTATGACTTGCCCCAAACTGCATGTGATTATCATAAAGTGGGAATGTCTAAAGGGGAGACTCGTGGGTACCGATAGAACCCATTTTCATTCACATATCTTGAGGTGAGAGGTCAAGAGACCCCTTTGAAAATGGCCATGACAGTTTTTCGATGGTGTTTTGTTTTGTTAGTTACGTTAGTTACGATAGTTACGATTGTGATGTGTTTTGTAGTGATGTTTGAGACGTGTTTTCCGCACTTATGTCACGTTGTTTCTGTATATATTTTACTTAATTTAAGTACTAGTTTTAAGCCCAACCATGGCGTGAGTGAGTGAGTGATTTTGTTGCCTAAACCTAACTGCAGACGTCATGTCATGCCATTGATATGCTTTCTCATGAGATAGGGTTGTATATTTTCACCTTGCAGCTTGCCAAAGCCAAACAGTTTGTTTGTCAGGAAGTGTCCTTGTAAAGACCTAAAATACTAAAATGCAGTGACGGCTATTCTTGACCTAACTCTGATATATTGCTCCTCCACACAACAAGCAGAGAAAAAAAATCCCAGGCACATATTTTTTCAGGTGCAGTGATTCTGTTTTCGCTGCTCCTCCATCCTCTCTCCAGAGCCAACAGAGCTAGTGGCAAATAAACTAAACAACAAGGTCGGCCAAGAGACATTCATTCCCCTTTGCATACATAGACTAGCTGCCACATCAATCTCGCCCTAAGAAGCCTGTGTGAATACAATTACAATGGCACACACTGTAGCTGATAAACGGACCATGAGCACTTCCACCGGCAGGCCGGCTGTGCTTGGAATAAGCTGCCGTACAAGCAGATCCCTATCGAGGGCTGTGACTGTAGCATGCACCCGAATTTGTACTTGATGTCAGTGCCTCGTATACTTGTCCGCTAAACAGGGCAGACAAGCTGCCAGCCGCAGCTTAAATGAGCTGTTTGGTCTGTCTAAATCAGTTATTTGCAATTATGTTAATGTGGCTTTTGACAAATTGTTCAATTTCAAATGACATTTTAATGTTATTTCATATTCACCATCAGGCAGAGGAGGTGTGCTGTTCATTTGGATTGGAATTGTTTCATTTTGTGTCTACCGCATGCCGGGGATAGACAAAATAATGTAAATACGAAAAGTAACGTAATAATCAATATTGCAAACACTACAAAGATGGATCAGTCATCATTAGTTGGCAAGTCAATTTCCGCACCACTCCCAGTATCCAAAGTGTGTTAGACCATCTCTCAATACTTTCCCACTGAAGACATTCATCTTCAGAAATATGCTTTTACATGATTTAACTTTTTAGAAACTAAACTTTTAAAAAGCGATCAAAAGGCTCCTAATAGCCGCGTTTCCATTCACATATTTTGATGCATATTTTGAAGTATTGCGTAAGAAAAGCTGTACGGAAACAGCAAAATTTGATAAAGCTTTTTATGCTCGCTTGAAGTGGTTTTTGCCTTCGAAGAAGAGTTGATGCGCTAAATGGATTATGGTAACGCCTTTAGCAAACATTTAACTCGCATGACGGATCAGCTGTTTCTGCTGTCAGCGTCTTCACGGATATTCCCATAATGTGCAAATGCTTGTCTTCGTCTCTGGACAGCATGAAACATGGTTAATACTATAGCTGACATGAAAGAACAATTAAAACTTGCCCGATTGAAACAAATTCCCGAAGACCTCTCTCCATCTTTCTCTCGTAGATGGTTAGATGGCCAAGCCGACTTGATTTATTCTACAGTTCGCAACCTCTACTTTTTCTGTTTCTGTTTTCCTGGCGGATTACAGCCTTGCATAGCCTATAGCGCCAACTTGTGTCCAATCTACGCTATAATTGAGTTTATGCGCTACAAACCACAGACTGTATATAAGAAGTGGACGTAGTCACCGCAACGTCACCCATTGGTTTGTGGACTGCCGTTTTGAAGCCTCAAGTTTGGCATTTTGGCCGTCACCATCTTGGATTTCAACCTGAAGGGACACTTGAGGGTGGAGCTAAGTACAACCGAATGCTGAATAAGACATTTTTAGGTGACCAAAAAGCTTATAATTAACTTTCATGAACTGAGAACACAATGTGAAAGGGTTAAAGTTGTAAGACGAAAACACGGACAACTCCCAGACCGGACAACGCAGTGGTAGCAACCTGTCAATCAAAAGGTAGCCATGCCCTAAAGCAAACCCTTTGTTGATGGAGTTTGTTTGGCAGATGTCATTATTATTATTATTTATTTGACTGATTCTTTTTGTATATTTAATGATTTTGGCAATTTCTTTGGGCAGATGTTCTAGCAATTGGGGTCACAAATCATTTTGCCTCTTTGGAGCTCCATTCGCTGTCCTTGTTTATTGCTTACACCCTGTATCAAAGTGGTGATTGCCAGTCTGCTTTTATAGCTGACAAAATCTGCAGTTTACATTCTTTTTTTCTATTATTTTCTTCATCCGTTGTAAATCCCCACCTCACCTGCACACCCCCTATGCCACGCTGAATCTATTCTCTAAAAAAGGAAAAGCCGAAGAAAGCCACAAGCAGAGAAGAAAATTGCAAACACTGAGTTAGAATTACTGTTCGAGGATTACATTTAATCTCCAAATGGAGTGCAGGTGCGGTGCTGGTATCCTCACGTGGTAACGCACAGGCTTGCTAGAAGCCTTTCTAGCAATGCTGCCGGGTCACCAGATGTACGCAATTAAAAACTCAAAGGAATGATACTAAAAAAAATAAGGTTGTAAAAACCCTTCCCTGATGTTGAAGTTAAAAGTGTGCGTAGCTCTCCATGGTGCTGAAACCAGACACTCTCCAGAACTGGAAGGAGAACCAAGCAGGCAAATGACTGCTGTGAATACTAATGTTGAGAGTGACCTAGACAGAGCATTTGGCAGAGTCTTGGAAAAATATGGCTGACCCTAAATGAGCCCAAGGAGAAACACTGAAGGGAGAGAACAGAGACTTCAAAATAGAGGACAGTAAGTGGGCAGATGGGAAACAGGAATTTAATAGACAGAGAGGGCCGGGGGGAAATGAAACCGACTAATGAAATAAGATGTTAGACAAAGAGAGATAGACAGTATAACTGTACCCGTCAAAAGGTGGGTGTCTTTGTCCGGTGTGTACATGTGTACACCGTGTCTAAAAAGCGAACCTACGTCACGCGGCGTGCCTACCTCCACTTCCTCCTCACCTCCCCGGAGACGTAGGACAGCCCTCATTATTTATCACCAGTGGACATGAGCTTCATTAGAGGGCTAAACCGGGGTTCCTCTCTCTGGTGACTCATCCGCCAGCGCTCCATGTGTGTTCTCTTCTCTGCTGGGCAAAGGTGGCTGGATGGTAATTGTCATTCTTCCCCGTTTAACGGGAATCCCCGTTGTCACGTCGTCCACCCACGCCTCCACCCCATGACATTCAGCGCAGCAGTGATATAAATGTGCCGTGGAATCCCGCGTAGATGATGTGGAGGATTAAAGGTCTTAATTCGTCCGCATGACACTACACAGGGAATGGCAAAGCTTAGATATCGCCCTGCACGCTCCTCATCCCATCTATCATCGTGTTCTTCCATCTTTCTCTTGTTGCTTTGCTCAGACCTCCTCATCAGACATTTGGTATCACTTAATCATTATCCAACTGAATCTGTTCAACCAAGAGGAGTAGAATTAAGCATTTTTGCGCCTCACCAATAGTGAACTCATAATTATTACTTTGCATTAGTTTTTTGGAAAAAAGTTCTAGATGCCACCGACTCAACGTTTGATATCAGCTGCATACAAAGAGATATCCTCCCTGGTGTGTACAGTGAACTGCTTCAGCGGCACAGCAAGTACTTCATACTCTGCATGGTGTTGACAGTGATGAGATGGCCCTTTGCTCTACAAAGGCAGCTATCACTGTCAGCTCTGTCATCTGTACGTTCCTGAACAAAAGCAGGCTCTCTGAAGCAAAGAAGCGCCGGGGCAAAGCTCCTCTAGCTATAAGGTCAAACAGTCACGTCTTCCCCTGCAGGGCTGTCTTTCACTCACGTAGTACTTGGTGAAGTGTAGTTTCATGTGTGATATATATGTATACGCAATTATTTTAGCATCCGGAATAATGCGCAAGTTAGACCTAATACGCATAACATGGCTTGTAAGACAAAAACATTTATTGCTCAGTGGCTATATAGGACAAAATAGGCACATCATAGAAATGCAATTACATATAATACATGTAACTTATGTACATATCATATAATTACATTTACTATTAATCTTAATTTGGGTCTGCTGAACATTAATGTGAAGCTCTGGAGTGCAAATGTTCAGCGTCCCACTTTTACACATTTCAGACGGAGCCGCTCACATCAGAGGATATAACACAATTGATTCCATAAATGGTTAAGAAATGTAATATGACAGAATAATCGCTGCTCTTATTGGTGCTCCCTGCAGGCTTTAGCTGCAGCATAGCACGGCAACTAAAGTACTCTATAGAACAGATTCAAGCAGACACCTTCAGCATCGCCGCGGTGTGGGATTCACAAATTGCAAAAGGCATCTCATGATTCCTGCATAAAGTACAGTAGTACGTAATTAAAACCGCTGGTGTGGAGGGAGAATGAAAGCTGAAAAATGTACCACAGTAGCTCCACCACCTGCAGCAGTTTAAACATTAGCTGATTTTTAAATTCAACGTTATAGCGGCAGACAGAAGCCTTTCTTGTGAAATACCAATACTGAATATAAATGTGTTCCAACTTCGGCAGAAAATTGGGTGTAAATGTAGGACCTCATTGCTCAAAGTGTGAAGTGTGAAGGAAATTATCTGAAATGCAATTACTTTCACTCATAATATTGGTGAGTGAAGTGAGCATGTTCCATGTGTCCCAAATCTCCCAAAATATTACAGTCAGGCTGTGATGAAATGATCTCTATAAATCAATTACAGATGAAAAGTAAATTAACAAAATCTTCATATTAATTTAAAAGGCCTACCGCTCTAATATGAAGCCAACACATTCCCATCTATCATATTTCTAGTTTAGCATCCATCAACGTGTCATACTTATGACCTCAAATGTATTGGGATGAAGAAAATATGCAAAGTAAGTAATATCTATAACTGTATTAAAGCAGTAAAACGTACAGTTCCCTCTGTAACTAGGGCATATCGGGAGGTACTTGTCGAGCACTATATCAAACTCTCGCGAGAAATTCAGTCGCAACTAAATTACAATTCGGTCTAGCCACGACCCCCAATATTTGGCCATTTGAACTGTGTTTGACGTCATAACAGTAACCATGAACAGGAAATAATAACTCAAATAATCTCATGTTGACTCTTGTGGACTCAGTGGCCAGAGAGCGAGACAGAAGGAAGTGAAGGAAGCTGGAGAAAGGGCAGGCACGGATGACTTTGAGAATAGACACCTTCTTGGAAGCCATGGCAGGATACAATAAAGTACTTCAAAAAAATGACTTGCTCCCGCACATGATTTTCTCTGCTTTATTAGTCAACGTTCCGGTCAACAACGACCTTCATCAGGACATTAAGAAGATAAAACGGTGGTGTGTGTTCTTTTAAACACCACCAAATCAATGTGATTGGATGATTGGAAGTGTCTGCCCTCCCTATTGGTTGAGGAAGTGACATCATCACATATCCATTGCATCTTGAAAAAAAAAACGGAAGAGAAGAGAAGAAAAATACAATGTCAAACAAAGAACATCAAATATACATCACTATTGAAGGAAAATACTAATAATCTTACCAATCTTACAGTTTTTTTTCATGGTGCAATGGATATGTGATGATGTCACTTCCTCAACCAGTAGCGATGGCAGACACTTCCAATCATATACATATTGGAGGGGATCTACTCCCAGCACCACAAGCAATTTGAGAATGTGTCTGTTTTCCTCTCCTTGAAGAATACAATGAAGTATCAGACTTTACTTGGCAATATATTGTCTAAATCTACATGTAAACCCCCATCAGAAGGCGTACATTGAAAATGGTCCCCCAGTGTTGCGTAAGTGATTACGGGCCTGTTCTGTGATGCACTACATGTAATCTAGAGAAGAAGAAGTACAATAGAAATTCTCAAATATAGTACAAGTAGTTCAATCAAAACTGCATTTAAGTCAACATATCTATTATTTTAAAACGTTTGGCGTTTCCAAACCTTTGTTTCTTGTCTACGCGGAATGGTGAATCAATACTTTGATTCACTGGCTCGATATGATGTGATCCATCCAGTAAAAACGAAAAAAATCAAGTCAAGGAAATTTAAAAAATCGACATGCCATGTATATCTGTCAGTCGCGGTGTAAGCAGGTGAATTTACGGTGTTGTTAAGGGTGATATAACTCTAACAGGGCAGTCCTGCAATCTCATTACTGCTCCAGAATCACCTCTGAGACTAATGGTGTGTGTGTGTGCGTGCGTGTAAGTAAGAGCGAGGGAAGAGGGAAGGCCTTCTCCGTACGTGACGCCAATGTCTATCCCCACCTTGTCTCACCTTGGTACTGCAGCGCGCTTCCCCTCCTCCATTCGCTCCTCTTCTCCACCCTTCCCTCCATACTAAATCGCTCGTAACATCGGCTCCCAGGTGACATATTTCCACTATGGGGGCTTAATGGATTCCTGCGCTCTCTGGTTGGCTGAGGAGCAGTGGTTTGATTCTCTGAGATGTAACGGCGAGGCTGGTTAAAGAGCTGATGGAAGGGGAAGAAGGTGTAAAATGAGGAGAGATGGAACAGGGGAAAGTGGAAGAGATGGGAAGAAATGGGATGAAAAGTGGAGGAGGAGAAGCAGAAATAGCTAATGTGTAATGGAGGAAAAGGGCACAGGTTGATGAGGCAGCTGCAGGAACAGATGATAAGAGTCATGGTCGAAATAATAGGTGAAAGAGGCACTGATCTGTTCCACTTTGTAGCTTGA
Organism: Sebastes fasciatus; assembly: GCF_043250625.1. Taxonomy (NCBI): domain Eukaryota; kingdom Metazoa; phylum Chordata; class Actinopteri; order Perciformes; family Sebastidae; genus Sebastes; species Sebastes fasciatus. The sequence continues at coordinate 19,051,973 of NC_133813.1, forward strand.
TTGTCCGATGTATATTTTACACTAGAGTTCTCTGTATAGAAATGTGTAGATTGCATATGAAGACGGTTATAAAAGCATTTCTTTAAAGGTATAATCCCTAAGATTTTCATGGTATCAAACCCCGTTTTTCATACTATTTATGGTCGCCATTTTTTTCAACAATAGCATTCAATATATTTATATTCTGTAATTAATTACTCATATGATAGTTTTCATTGTTAGTGGCGGAGTTCACGATTCTGATTCAAACTGCCTTCACACTCACAAGACATTACTCTTTGTAATTTTACGTAACTTTTGACGTGATGATGGCACTAGATAACATGTCAGGGGATCACAAAAGTCATTCAGATAAATTGTCTGGGTGCCACAAATGTCAATGTGCAAAACATTGTGCCAATCCACATAGTAGATGTTGAAATATTTCACTGGATAAGTGAAAACTTTGACCTGCAGGTGCTGCTAGGTGAAAAGCCCAAGTACTACCAAAGTCATTAGGATTCATCCTCTGGGGACCATGAATATTTGTACAAAATGTCATGCCAATCCATTCTATAGTTGTTGAGATATTTCAGTCTGGACAAAAGTGGTGGACCAACCGACCAACACTGCCATTCCTAGAGCTAAAATCATGCATTGTTGCTGACCATTTTTCAGAGCGTAAGTTTTGAATAAGGCTGCCACTTATTAATATTTTCATGATTGATATTGTCAAATTGTCCTCAAATTGCTATTTATTTGTTTCTTGTTTGTTTCTTCACCAACAGTCCAAACCCCCCAAACTATTCAATTTACCATGATATAAAAGAAAGAAAAGCCGCAATTCCTCACATTCAAGAGGCTAAAATCAACATGTTTGGCATTTTGCTTTTATTGCAAATATTGTTGCAGATTAATTTTCTTTTAATTGGTTAAACAACTAATCATTCAGCTGTAGTTTTAGATTTGTCCCACCCTTCACGCACATTTTAGTCACATTTATTTTTTTAAAGAGGAGCTGTTATGCTCATTTTCAGGTATGATAAGCCCAGTCTGCTCTAATTGGTCAGCTGGCCCACACTGTTGTGATTGATCAACAGAACCATACTCTTCGGACTCTGCTCCAGCTCAGCTTTGTAACTAGCTTTGTTTGAGGGTGTGCCAAACTAGCCGCTAAGCAGGTATTATGCAAATGTGTTCCTTGGTGACATCACCACGTTATGGAAGAAAAGATGGGACTCCAAGCAAGGCGTTTCAGGCAGTTCAGGAGCAGTGTTTCTGTGGGGGAGAGTAACTTCCTTTGGCCTGGACTTTGGGCTCTGCAACTTTGCAGACCTTTTATATGCACAAAATAACTGTATAACACATTAAAGGAAAGGTAAAAAAAACACAAAAGCATAATAGGTCCTCTTTAACGAAGTAAGTTTTTAAAGTTTTGTTAATTAAGCAGGGACCATTTTGAAAACTATATAATTTAAGGACCCTTCAACGTCTGACATTTCAGAGTGAGCTGCCGAAAAGCATTGCCTTAATGAGCTAATGAGTTTTTTGGAAAATCAAACTCCAAAAACATGAACAAACACAGAGGCTGTGAAAAGGGTGATGCGAATTTTCGTTCAGTAAAAAAGGTTACTGCTTGGCAGCCAAATCTAAAATCTCTGATTTTGTCCTTGAATACACTGACAGGAACATTTTAAAAAATGGTCTCCGCGCTAGGGCATTACCTCAAGACAATAAAAGCACTTGAAGGGTACTTACAACTTCCATAAGCTGTAAAAAAAAAAAAAAAAAAAAAGGGGATAGGTAAACCTCTGCCAAGCTGTGATTATGATGATCTGGGTATGTTTGCATCATATAAAACTGCAAAACAATCTAAGACACTGTAAAAAGGCTCATTATTTTTTTCAATATTTATGACTACAACAGCATGAATGCGTTATTTGCAGATCCAGTGGGACTTTATCTCCTGCAGCGTTAGCAGGTATTAGAATGTAAACAAATTTGAGTGGTTCTTTGGGAAGTGTCCACTGGGTATATTTAAGCTTTGCCCGGAGTGAACGGAGCTCCACTAGCGGTGTTACGCTGTAGATGAATGAGAGGCTGAGGCAAGGACTGGCTGTCCTCCCAGAGGCTGAATGATGAATTATGGAAGCCTGTTTGTCTCTGTTTACTCAGACAAATGTACCCGTGCTTGCTTCATTCACTTCTAGTGTGCATGTGAAAAAGAAAAAGAGAAGGAAACGCTAAGGGTGTACAAATGAAAGCTCATTGATATCACCAGACATCAGCTGACAATAGATTTCCCTTCTCACTCTCACAGACGCACCACCCATATTTGGAGAACTCTGTTTGCGCATAACCAAAAACCATCTGGAACAATGTGTCCTTCGCAGGGAGGCTGGTGATTTACTGTAGCTCCAGGGACATCATGATGAATCTGAATGTGATGCAGCTCTCTATACACTGCACAACCACGGCAGACAGAGGGCGAGACAGCTGGAGGTACAGGCAGGTATACAGGAATGTGTAGTGACAAAGAAGAGCTGACAGACAAAAAGAAAGAAAAGCAGAAACTGGGTGGAAACAAACAGGCACACATACAGACTGTGATGTGTGAAGGGACACATAGATGGAAAAACAGATAAAACACAAAAAAAAGCATGTAGCATGCATGTATAGTGGGACATCAAGAGCTCCCAGCAAGCATGCTGATGCTGCAGGAACCAATGCACGGGCATCGATCGCAGGGACGTCCCACACCAATACACATGGACGTACTGAGGAGAGATGCTGGACAGTGCTGGCTTTCCGATAGTTGTATTATCACTCTTTCCATCCACCACTATTGGTTTTGTGTTATCAGCCCTACTTGTATTAGTTATTACAGCTGCTAGACTGCTATTGTGGCTGCTTCTATATCTCTCTCTCTCTATCTCTCTCTCTCTCTCTCTCACTCTATCTATCTATCCCCCCAGCCGGTCTCGGCAGATGGCCGCCCGCCCTGCGCCCGGTTCTGCTCCAGATTTCTTCCCAGTAATCGGGGAGTTTTTCCTGGCCTCAGTGCGCTTGGTGGATCCTGTTGGGTCTCAAAACTATGGTGTACGGTCATAGACCTGCTCTACATATAAAGCGTCTTGAGATAACTTCTGTTGTGATTTGACGCTATACAAAAATAAATTGATTTGATTTGATTTGATTTGATGACACTGTATGCAGCAGCCCCTTAAAATCACTTCTTGCATAACTGGATACATTTGTCATACATCAAGTGTGAGACGAGCATTTGCACTAAGCCAAGAGAAAGTGTATATACAAAAATAATAGCTGCTCGATGCTTAAAGAAAAACTCTGAACGACAGTTTACCTCAATAAATGGATATTGCGCAACATGTTTCACCTTGCATAAAACAAAACTCAGAAAACTTTGAGTTTTTAAGCCATGCTAGCAGAATGGCTCTAGGGATGGTAATGTCAGTCCGTCGCTTGGTCAACGGTGATCCAGATCATCTGCGTATCCTCGTACAGTGGTTCGTATGATACCTTACGAAAAGTTATTCATCGTTTTTTAGTGCATTTTCTTACGAATGTCCAGCACGTGTCAATTTCTGCTTGTTACATGCATACAGTCTTTTCAAAATAATCATCCGTCTTCACAGGAAAACAACTTGGTTAGGTTTAGGCAACAAGACGACTTTATTGGGTTTAGGAAAAGACTGACTCGGTTATGTTTAGGCAACAAAACTGTTTAACTCCGGAAGTGCTGTAAATAAAGTATGGAAGTTACGTGACTGCAACAGAACAACTTGGTTAGGTTTAGGCAACAAAACTACTTAGCTACTTAGGAAATGTTTAGGAAATTTAGATTTAAAATAACTCCGAAAGTGTAAGTAATTACGGAAATTACGTGACAAACAAATAAATGTTCTCTTCTGGTTTCACATGGGGTACGACCACCGGTCTACTGGGTGTATGTCCAGTGTTTTTTGACCCACCCATCCATCCCGACCTCCTCCCTATGCGGTGTTTGTTGCTCTTTATACTTCCTGGTTCACGATTACGTAGATTACACACAAATTCGATTTTTTCCGGATAGACACAAATTATAGTGCACTACTTTTCGTAGGTATAGCTACAAATGGTGTATGAAAGCAGCCTGATCTAATAGTTATTTTTCAAATATTCATCACAGTCTCAGCGGATGAATCCTACTGACTTTGGTGATCCCCTGAGTTTTCCTCAAGCGCCACCAGCAGCAGATCAGTTTTCACTTATCGTGAAATATCTCAACGTCTACTAGATGTATTGGTACAACATTTGGTACAGACATTCATGGTTCACAGATGATGTATCCTGAATACTTTGGCGATCCCCTGACTTATTTTCTAGCGCCACCACGAGGTTGACATTTTTGCTTTTAAGTGAACGCATTCATGTCCCCCCTCAGGATTAATTGTAATAACTTTTGTGATTCCTTAACTCATCTAGCGCCATCATCAGGTCAAAAATATTCATTTGTTTATACTTTGCGTTTTACTAATACGCAAATGTTAGCATGCTAGCACCCTAAAATATAATGTTGCACCTACTCTACATCAGCATGCTGGCATTGTTATTTTGAGCATGTCAGCATACTAATGTTTGCATTTAGCTCAAAGCATCAGTCTACCTAAGTACAGCCTTGCAGACCTGCTAGTGTTGACTCTTAAAATCCTTAATTTGGACAATAGAATAAAGATTTTTGAGATAACAAAATATTTTTAAGTTAATATATAAATAGTAATGTAAAAAAAAAAAAGGAAATATAAGAATATCAGCCAATTTATTGTTATATTGATATCGGGCACTTTTATGTAAACTTGCTCAGACAGGCAAAACAGATTGAAATACAGGCAGAAAGATAGCCAGACAGATAGACAGACAAATGACACACAGAAAATAGATACTGGCGAACAAACAGACAACAAATGGGCAGATAGATACACAGACTGACAGGGCCGACAGCGAGATGACAAAGGGCACATTGATCTGATTTCAACCCCTTTGCTTCCCAGCTCTCTGCTCTGTCTCGCTGCTCAGCTGGGGAAAGGTCATTTCTCTCTGACTTGGGTTTCTCACTCACTGTGGCCTAATGCCTCTGAGGGCAGCCCTGCCAAAATGCCTCAGATCTCTGTGGGTTGGCAAACAATGAGAGGGAGAGACAATTTCTACTGTAGGAAGCCGGGTTTTCCTGCAACGTAAACAGAAATCGGAGAAAGCCGGGGGCAGTGAGAGTATAATGGAAAAGGGGAGAGAGGAAAATGTTAAAGGACAGGATTAGTAAGCTATGAATGAACCCCATGAATGAGATGGTGGCTGAATGTGGAGTTGTTGGACAGCAGAGAGGGGACAAAAAAAAAAAGGAGAGGGAGAGTGAATACATACAGCGATGAAACATGGAGGGAAGGAAGCAGGCGCTGACAGCCCATCCAGCACACAGTCGAATGAACAGGCAGGCGGATCGTGAAAGGAGAGAGTGATAAACGAGCGGTCTCCGGGATGCTGGGTGGGTGAGCTATGGGAGACCCTGGTGCTGACAGACTGTCCACTCCCTTAGACCTTAACACTGGTACACACACTTAACACACACACACCAGTTTCAAGGGGAAGGACAATGCTACAGTCCATGTTGATGACAGCGCTAATAAAAAATGGAACAGTATTTACAGTATTGCTCTGACTAACAGGGTGTGAAGCACACATGTGAACCTGTGGTCATTCATAGACATTGAAACATATTTAAAGGTCCCATATTATAAAAAAAAAAGTGAGATTTTCATGTTTTTTTATTATAAAGCAGGCTTAAGTCCTATATAAATACTGTGAAAGTATCGAAACACTCAATCCACAGGGAAATACACGAAGCCCGTATTCAGAAACTCAGCATTTGAAACAAGCTGTCAGGATTTCTGTCCATTCGTGACGTCACGAATATACTAGTATAATAATATTTAGACCCTTGACACAATTTTAAATGTAAACATTCTGAATGTGTCCCAGTTTATTTCCTGGTTGCAGTGTATGTGAATGTCATCAGCTGACAGGAAGTACACATGGACCCAAGCTGTTGCCTAGCAACGTAATTCTATTGCAATTCCGTCAAAATGCGTTAAAACGGAGCGTTTCAGACAGAGGGTAAATTCAGGCATATTCAGGCTGACAGCATGAGGAAAATAAAGTTTTTTTTAACATTACAGCATGTAAACATGTTCTAGTAGAAACACAAAATACAAGTATGAACCTGAAAATGAGCACAATATGGGACCTTTAAAGGAACAGTGTGTAACATCTATTAGCAGAAATTAAATATAATATTCATAACTATATGTTTTCTTTAGTGTATAATCACCTGAGACTAAGAATCATTGTGTTTTTATTAGCTTAGAATGAACTCTTCAAATCTACATTAGGGAGCAGGTCCTCTTCACTGAGTCTGCCATGTTGCTCCGCCATGTTTCTACAGTATAGCCCAGAACGGACAAACCAAACACTGGCTCTAGAGAGAGCCTTGCACGCTTTTACATTATACCTGAAGGCCACTGTAGTTCTCCGACACGCTTGTGAAAACTGTGGTAACGTGAGCCGCAGAGTGCAAAACCGTGGTCCCGCCAGCCTCCGTCTGATATAGTCTTGGAAAGGGAGGAGTGAGCGGAGTTGGCTGCAATCTGCAACCACACCACTAGATGCCGCTCAAATCCAACGCACTGTACCTTTAACATAATTTGTAATAAACATGGATCTAATATTGGTGACATTTTGAATATTAGAGTAGTTATTTTTGCCTTTTATATTTGACCATAATACCCATTAGAAGAAGTGAGACTACAGCCTCTAATGGAGAAAAAAATCTTTGGTTGCTTTTCTTACCGACTTTAATAAAGCCAGAATGCTTCTATACTGAACTGCATCTCAAGGTATTTTTACATTACGAGTTCCTGCTTCTTTTCCAATATCCTCTTTTTTCAATCAGTAACTTTTCTCCTCCCTTCCACCGCGGTACATCTTTCCGTCGTGAGTGAAGATTTTCTTGTCGAAATCAGAGCTCTCATCTAGTTTTATGAGGTCTGGCTGCAGAAATGGATTCTGATGTTTCATATCCTGAAAATATCATGTCCCATGTTTCTGAGGGTTTCTTCTCAAATAGTAGCACGCCAGGTTTAATAGAGACTCTAAATTGATCTAAATTGGAGATGTTTGTTTGTCAAGTGATAGACATCTGTTGAAGGTTTTTATTTGCCTTCAGTGAGAGAATTCAGCTTCACATGGCCCAAAATATGTGGGAAAAGTAACTGAACTATCAGAAAACAAGAGACTTACTTTAACATCATTGCCAAATTGGCAATGATGTTAAAGTGTGTTTCCATAAACAGCATTTCCACCTCTTCATCTGTGTGCTGCTAAAATAAAAGTACCAACCCCAGAATACACAGGTCTGTGTGATCAAACCTGAAGAAGCGTGGTGTAAAAATACATTATTCACGTCATTGCAGTCATTATTTTCTCTTTTTGTGGCTCTATCAAGTACGTGGGAGTATTCCTGTTGTGCATATTCAAAAACCTGTGACCCTGTTTCTATCTGGGGAAAAGTTATTCGCTTTTAGCAGCTGCAAACCCCAGTGACGTACTTGGGCAGCGAGGTGCTCTCACCTCGTGTTCCCAATCTTCAGCGTTAGCAGGATATTATTAGCCTGGCAGGAAGCTGAAAGCCGCTCTGCCCAGACCTTATGCTGGATCAACCAGCAGCTGTGACTCCATCTTTGTTTTCATCCTGACCCCCGATGCTGTGCGTCTGTGAACGTATTACACAGTACACGAACCCGCACTCCCACACACAAATCTGTAGCCAGATTGTTTCTGGGTTTCTGCAGACTCATATCCCACACAGTACTTTTCTGTTGTACATCTCCAAACTTGTTTTAGCGAGGCTTTATAGCTCAAAAGAAAGGGGGCAGTTTGAGATGTGATGTGGAATGAAACAATATCAAATCAACTTAAAGTGCGCTGATGAGAGATTTTGAGTGTTTTTATCAGCTCACCATCCTGCTAATTATAAAGTTTGTTCTCTTCTGTGGATTGTAGTTGACCTTTACAACAGTAGAGATGACAGTTTTTTCCAGCTAGAAAAATGCGTGAATGTGTGTTTTTTTATTCTTGGATACCGGTGGTACAGGTTGTTGCTGCCGACATTATAGACATTATAGATAAAGTGACATTTCTGCGTTAAAATGTGGGCTGCATATTGTTTACTACTTAATTTGTTGACAGGCATTTGCACAAACACAACAGGCATAGTGATGAATTTATCTTAACACCCTCCTGCACAAATAAGTAAGGAGATTATACCTGACTTTATTAGATAGTACCTCCCACGACTGCAATGGAATTAGTTTCTACAGAAGAGGGAAAAAGCGAGGACTCATAGAATACGTTTTTCCATGACATAAACAGACAATAACTAAAATATGCATTTTGAGAAATGTTCTTGTATTTCAGTAAGGAGACCCAGAAAAGTGAAGAAACCCATAGAATACATCAGACAGAACAGAATTCACCTCGACAAAATATAAATGTGTTTTAGAGAAATTCTGTATTCCAAATAAGTGTTATATTGCAGAAACCTGTGTGGTGGGCGAACGCTTTTTCTTGTTATTCCTACGTCCTCGTGTCCTGTTTCCGTGGTTGCATATTAACTCATTTCCAGTCAGACAGTAGCACTCTAGAAAATATTCCCTCACTCACAACAATGAGGTGCTTACAGCTGGGCTGCAAATTCCACACCTCTTTCAGCATGTTGTCGTTGGAAATCAGGTAATCAGGTGGTAGTTGACTATATGAGTGTTTCAGTGATGTGAAGGTGTTTAAGTGGTGTATGAGAGTAGTTCAGTCGTGCACAGATTGAATTCTGTAATAGCGCTTCAGTCGTGTACACAGGGGGGTGTTACATTTATTGTAAATGTTTAAGCACCTCATTTACTGTTTGTCTGAGAGGTGTGTTATGTAACGTAAAAATATGAATCATCACCTCGGTGTCCTCACATACTATAAAAAAAACAACCTGGAGGCAACAGCTGCATGTTGATAGTGTCTCTACTGGAACAACAGACAATCTCATTTTTTTTCTTATCGCTCCATCTCGTACAGGCCCGAGGCGGCAGTGATCAACTGACTCACGCTGAGACAGATTGAAGCCGAGACGAAAAAAAGGGAAAAAATCTAGAGATAACGGACAACCTTAAATTACTGGACCCTACGGAGCCAGGAGCTGATGGAGCAAGCTGTTGGAAAGGTTTCTGTGAAAAATGACTACTGTCCTCTAGTGGATCTTGTATCTCTGACACAAATCAGATCTACTTGGCATTTAGTTTCTATGCATGACACAACAAAGTTAACAATGTGTGGTTATTTAAAATTCTGCTCTCTTGATATGCCACTCACAGTAAGATTCAAATTTCATTTGTTTTTTTCAACATGTACTGTATAAGAAGTTGATGTAGTCACCGTGACATCTCCCGTTAGTTTGTGGACCGCCGTTTTGAAGCCTCGATTTCGGCATTTTGGCCATCGCCATCTTGGTATTTTTGCAACCAGAAGGGACACGAGAGGGTGGAGCTAAGTACAACTGAATGATGAATACATATTAACGAAGACATATTATATATATATATACAAATTCTGAAGGTCTTCAATTTTTAGTGCTCTTTTCAATGTTCCCATTTGTTATTGCAGCAACTTTATTCAAGTGAATAGATATATCTTTTTTTCATGGAATGCAAATTCTTCTCTACTGTTCTACGCAGCACTAAAATGAACAGATTTACCTTAAATGACCCCCGGTGCCGTAGTTTGGAAAATCACATCTATCGAGAGCTTTTTCACTTAGAAGGGAGCATGTTGGGATGGGCTGCTGCTGCTGCTGCTGCCGCTGCCGCTGCCGCCGCTGCCGCTGCTGCTGCCGCTGTCCTGGAACAAAGTGTCACATGTTATGGATGTCAGAGGCATACTGAGAGGGAAAGGTTTACACAAGTGGTAGCTGCGGGCTGATGGAGCTCTGAACTCGAGGGTAGTGAAGAGAAGTGACTGCGGCAGAATGATTTCAGCTGCAAGGCCTAACAAATCAGTCCGAAATGGTTCCCGTGCTTCTGTGGAGAATCCCAAATCCAACCTAAACCCACATCCAAGTTATATTTTGTCAGGACTGCATCTGTAAATACTCTGACACAGCCTTCTCCCTCTGAATTCTTCTTTAATTTTCTTAGGTTAATTCCATTTTCAGTCAAAATGTTGGAATAAAAGAAGAATCGTAGCAGTGGGACACAGAAAATCAAGTGAATAGTTGATGGAGATAAATGATGTTTCGTGTTTTTCTGTATAGCTTTGGAGGATGACAAGTAATTACTATTTTTATTACTGAACAATTAGATTAGTTTGTAAAATGTGACAGGCTCCTTTGTTACATATTGTATCATATATTATATATATTACCTTCATGTAATGATTTTAAGTTCAGTAAGTGGTGCTAATACATTTTCATAAGGGGACCTTTCTGTGTGTTGACACTCTATTTTTGTGTTCACGCATCACACAGGTACTTTCACTACAGCAACAAAAAGTGTGACCCACTTACCTGTTTAAGTCCTTTTGTCCCCATTTTCCAAAAGCCTGTAGGCAGGGAAAGAAGAATGAGAGGCGATGAAACGAGAAGGAGGGAGGGAAAAGAGTGGCGCTGTATGGATGGAAAGATGGAAAGAGAGACGTAGACTGTATAGTTCCTGGACCGTTACATGACCTTCTATAAATCAAACTGTCCGTCTGTTTGAGGGCAGAAACTTCCCCTTGTCGCCCCTCTTCCCCTGCCTCATTTTCCCATAAATGGCTCTCCAAATCTCTTGCTGCCTGTCGTAGTAATTCAGTCCAGAGTGGGGTCATTGTTCGCCAACACACCAGCACTGTGGCACTTCTTGTTCACTGTCAACCTTGCCTTTCTGTCCAAAAGAGTCTAATATCCTGGGAGCCTGTACTCATTCATCCCGTTTTTTGGCTCTTTGCTTTCTTCCTTGTGATGTATTGATCGAGGCTGGTGCCACTTATTCCCCTCTCGTTCTCTTCTCGTGACCTAAATTCCCCCCTGCATGTTCATTAATTAGCTGATGCAAGTCTGCGTTCCCCAGGGAGGGTGGGGGATTGGAAAAGCTCATTATAGGACACATCAATAAGATGGGATTAATCATCCATTGGTATGTGTGCGTGCGTGCATACGTGCGTGCTTGCGTGCGTGTGTCAAACAGTCCCACAGGTGTGATGGCTCTTTTTTTTTATTCATGATTATCTGTTTTTTTTAACAGTCTTCGTTGAGCTCGATATAAAACAAATGAAATGTCTTCTTCAGTCTGTATCTCTGATTCTGAAAATCCTACATTTACTCATCTTACTGAACTGGTGGCATCCATCCATGGTGGTCTTTACCAGCTGCGACACTGTGTGGCTGATATTGTGAGTCTGTGTGTGTGTGTGTCATCATGGCAAAATGTGTCCCTGGAGACACCTAGCGGAAGCTACCACAGAGATGTTTTTGAGTACTTTGCCAGGTGTTTATTTATTTCTGTCTGTGGACAGATTTTGTCGATACGATAGAGTGCAAGATGCAGTCACCAAATTTCACGTTTGAAAGTTGACATCAAAATGAAGGTTAATTGGGCGTGGTCTAACCATGACATACTATTATACATACTATAGGCCTACTATGACTTATTTTTATGTCATACTATACTAATATGTCCTATGACTTTTGCCTTACATACCATACTATAACTTTTTTTCAACATAGTATACTGACTTTTTTTTCATAAAATTATAGACATACTATAATATGAAATTTTTTCATGAAAGTATCAACATACTATACTATGACGTTTTTTTCATAAAATTATCGACATACTATACAATGACATTTTTTTCATGAAGTTATCGACATAATATACTATGACTATTTTTTTTGACATACTATAATATGGCTTTTTTTCTCGACATACTATACTATGACTATTTTTTCGATATACTATACCATGACTTTTTTATGACAGTTTCCAACATACTATAGCTTTTCTATGACTTTTTTCGAAATACCGGTACTACATTATGACTTTTTATGACATAGGGTTCTCTGAGGCATTTTGATGTGTTTTCTTACTATTTTCCATCATTGTATAGACCAAACAATTCATTGAAAAAATGATCCGCACATTAATGAAAGATGGAAATAATCGTTCTTTTCTACCGCAAAATACAAAGCCAGATGTCAAATTGAAAATTGAAAGACACATAGAATACAACACAGTGGTTTATTAGTAACAATTGATTATCAAAAATGATATTTATCAAACAACATAAATATAAACAAGTAACTGATGTCATAGAGTACGGGCTTACTGGTAAACATTCATCATTGCACACTAATGCTAAATGAGGGCACGCATGGTTGTTTTTCCGTAAGGGTCATCTAAGGCTTTGTAACATTAACTTTATGGCACAGTTCCACACATTACATCAGCACTTCATCCATTACCATGTCCCATTTAATAAAGTAGTGAAACATTCATTCTGCCAGACAACATCAATTCATTGTGCTCGGTTTTTGGAAACCACCCAAAAGTACAAAAAAAACCCCACCAGTACAAACACCATTACCTCATAAGTAAACAACATTTTCCTATCTCCGCCTTACTCTAACATTCTGTGTAGAGACTCCATTTAACCAACACCATATAGGATTCCCATATTGTTTATCACAGGGTTTCTCCTACTGTCTATATGTGTAAGGCTGCAGGCACTGTAGCACCAGCATTAGCTGAGATCACAGCTTCATACGGTGAGGCTTACAGGGTGCTGTGGAAAATGAAATCATGAAAAGTTTCATTGATATTCTAATGATGAGAGCCTAACTGATAAATTGCGCGGCTGATGTTAGCTCAGTGCAGCTATATTTGAATTTTAACACGTGTAGGTAACATTAACAGAAAAAGTAACAATCACAAAATTTGTCGACCAGAGAACACAGACAAGTTTGTTTTTCAATTAAAAAATGTCCCACTTAGTATATATATTTTGATTTAATTATTTCAGAAACAAATCGAAGGAATCATCTTTAAAAATGTTTGTTATGTAGTATTGTTAGGGCTCTGGTAATAAGGCGATTAGGGCTGAAACTATTAGTCAATCAACACAAAACTACTAACTATGATAATCAATTAATTGTTTAAGTCATTCATCAAGCAAAAATGCCAAACATTTAATGATTTAATGAATGATCAGAAGCAAAATTTTGTTGCTTTTCCTGGAATTTCTTTATAGTAAACTAAATATCTTTGGGTTTTTGGACGGTTGGTCAGACAAAAACAATTTAACCTTGGGCTATAAGAAATTTTGAAACCCATTTTTGTTACTTTTCTGACATAAAGACTAAACGATCAATCTATTATTGAAAAAAATAAATATCACACCAATCAATCAATAATAATAATCGTTAGTTGCAGCCCCTAGGTGTGACTGAGGTTAAGTTAACTCTATAAAAATGGTAAAGTGTCATACAGATGCATGTTAAACAAGGCTATATAACAACTCATTAGTGTATTTGTTCATTTTGTGCATTGCATTTTCTGGAGTGATTGTCCAGCTGGTGTGGCTTGTGCATAAAAAAAATCATCTAGGGCTTAGGTTGTACACCTTATTGGCTTAAATATGAAAATATTTAGTTATTCAATTTTTTTTAATATATTATGTATGCAACAAACATCTGATCATCTTAATGGCAGTTTCAAAAGATCCAAATCACAAAAACAAAAAAAAAGCTAAAACATACAGTATCTTGTCAAGCCAAATAACTTGTGTTACACCATGTTCCTGTGAAGAACTGTCCTGCTGCTGCAAATAGCCCCTGTGCATAAACTGTACTGAGCTTCGGAGTTCACCCAACAGATCCAAACTGTCTGCTGCTCAGTCTGTGTCTGATATATTCAAGCCAGAAAACAGATGGTTGGGGGGGCTCTCTCACCAAGCTGAGAGGGAAACTAGTGCTTTGAAGTGGATTGCAATCATTACTTCCCTCCATGTCCCTGGCACACTGGGTTTGACAAAGCTGTGCTGACATCCATGGCCGCGGAGTGTGCTGCTTGTTTGACTCTCTTTTTTGCAAACTATATGTGTTTCTAAATAACGGAGAAGTGAGGAAAAAAGGTTATTTTGTAATTCAGGAGACCTGACTCCTTAACGCAAATCTCAAATCTAGTTGAAACTCCTTAAATCTAAGTGTAATCAACCGCGAGTGATGTAGGTGTGATAGGTGTTTTCACCTATGTTCATATAATAAATATTCCGTCCTTCTATCTTCTACTGGAGTGTTGTGATTCATGTAAAGTTACAGAAAGTACTTCTTGACTGTCTCAATATGAGAAATGATTAGACTTGCAGCTGCTGGAGTATAATAGGAATGCATAGAATCTGCAGCTGAGTGTATGTGATATTTGCTGCCTGTATTGCCATTTGTTATGTCAGCCACGCAGCTAACGAGGCCAGGGTTACAGAGGGCAAAATGGTAATCACAGTCATGCTGTCAGTCCCAAGGGCAGGGGACAGACTGGAGGGTAAAAGACAGGCAGGTTAAATTGTGACGACCTGATCAGGCAGCGCTCGTTAGACCGGTCTTCACTTAATGGACTGTTTGGAAAGGACTTCCCGGTTTGACGGACTGTCAGAGACGGCGGGAGTCTGGGCGTGGCTGCCGGTGAGTGAGGTAATGCGGCGTGCACCTCTCCCTTCCAGCTCTTCATCCTGAGAATCAGAAGTAAGGTTATGTATCAGTGAAGAGACGGGCTCAAATTACATTTCATCTGAATAATATTCTACAATTCTAATCAAATTCTCAAGAAAAAGTGGCTAGAAATGCATAATTAATTCTACTGAATGGGTCATTATCAAATAACATGGCTACTATGATACGTGGCCCTTGTCCAATGCAACTGCTTTCTATTGGTAATAGTATTTTGTTCTCTTTCGGGGTTTTTTAAAAACAATCAACGGGATCTCTGCTTGAAATTTAAAATTCAAGGTATCTTTGTTTGTTTGTGACCAGAAGGAATAATTAAGGTGACCAATAATGATATTGTATAAAGATAGATTTCAAGAAATGTAAATCTATCTTTTAACAATCTCCAATGTGATCTGATCACCTGATCATAGCAGTAACATACTCTAAAATGTCCAGTTAAAGGGACTGTTTGTAACTTTTTAAGCGTATAAATGTAACTGGTCGGGACACATGCGCGTTCGCGTGTGGCCGCTGCCACGTCTCCTCTGCTGCTTGCCTTCACTCAGACAGAGCGCGCGTTCTCGCTCCACCTATACACGTGAACGCGCGCTCACTACACACTGTAGAAGACTTCGTAGCTCTGAGAATATCTAGTGAATGTACAGTGGACGTTTGTGCAGAAATAAATGCTGCAGCTCCTCCAGACCAACAGAGGTTTCCCGTGTCTTGTGAAGTATCGGGGCTCCGCAGAGAGAAACTATATCGTCTCGTTACCGACCGGGTGCCGGCGGAGACGATAAGTTACTCGCTGCAGAGCCCCGCTCTGACCTTCGTCTGGTCAGCTAACATTACTGCCAAGCAGGTGAAATATAGATGATATTGTGGTTTATCTGACGTGTGTCGCCTCACTGTTCTGAGCGATGCTCGTTCATGTCTATTTAGAGCGAGCAAGCTGCGAGCTCGACGCTGACTTTCGTTGATTTCACGGCCACAGGTGTCGCTGTTAACAAGCATTTCTGAAAGTTACAAATAGTCCCTTTTAAAGGCATTTCTCTAGAGTCTAGACATTTCCACTCCATTCTCACTAATTATGTCTTTACTACACCATTGACATTTTTCTCCGTTGTTTTGTGTAATAATCCTTACACCTCAATTGGTTCCCCTTCTCTTTGGCGAAGTTTAGTTTTGTAGGTTTTATCCTGTTTTAGACGTAACACTTCTTTGTTAGACACACAATACAGCTGTACTTGCCAGTCAAACCCAGTGATTCTAGCAGACCTGAATCTTTTATGGAATGGAATACGCAATCATTTCTTTTTTTTGTCTGATTTGAAAAAACATTATTCAAGGCTTAACCGAGTCTTGGCCCTAATCCTCTTATTTTCAACTCAAAGTCATAGCCTTCCAAATTTCTCAGGCCCTGGCACTTAACAAGAACTAAAGCATATAATTTTAGTTTAATTAGGTGGCCCTGCAGTGTCTTCCAATTCATTTTAGGATATGTTTTATGGTATTATTGATCACCTTTTAAAGCATGAATTGGCCTGGCTCCAGGATGAACTATAATCTCTTTCTGTGCAATGGCCAACAGGACACTTTTGACTTTCCCAAAGTGTAGATTTCACAAAAAGTTATTGTGCCCAATAAAAGTGAAAGTGTGTGATGTAGGGAAAAAGAAAAAAGTATCAAATTCATTACAATGTGCAAATGCTATGGTTACTTAAGTGCTGTACTTGGTAGAATAGGAACCCCATAGTGTCTGCCCTTATGAGCTGTGGTTCACACCGTGTCAGCAGTCTCCTCCCCTTCAGTGTGCTCTCCGTAGCGATTGTATAGCTCCATGTCAGACAGAGCGCTCTCCATCGCCTCCTCTTCATAGTCAGTGTGGTAGTCTGACTCCTCTGATGAAGGGAAGGAGCGAAGGACAGGAAGCAAAAGAAGCACATTGTGGGTGAATAAGTGATGTGTAGAAAAGGTGACAATGAATGTGGGTGTGCAGGTGAATGAGTCAGAAAAGCAAAACTGTGAAACATTGTGATAGGTCAAATGGAGCAGTGTGACGAGTGATGGATGACAAATAGGTTATACATAGAAAGAAGAGCAAGAATGAGAAGGATGGAGGTATCTGAGAAAACACCATTGATTGCTTTATTACTTAAAGATGTTTTCTAAAAAAGATTTAAATATGTGAATTGTTTCTATTTGATTGCAAATGCTTATTTTGAACTATTAAGTTTGCACAGGTCCTACTTTCCATCGGCATGTTACAACAGGGTATATGCATGAATCCGGAGGTTCAATTTAAAACCATTTAAGACCCTTTCCAAACATTTTAAGACCTCATTAGAACTTCGGGTTCTAACAGGTTACATAAGAAATAGGAATGACCTAATGACAACTTGTAGACAGTGACTCATTGCATAGTATAGTATGTCGAAAAATAAAAAAGTCATAGTATGTCAAAACAAATTCGAAAGTCATAGTATAGTATGTAAAAAATAAAAGTCATAGTACGGTATGTCGGAAAATAAAAAACTCTCAAAAAAAGTCATTGTATAATTTGTCGAAAAAATAAGTCCTAGTATAGTATGTTGAAAAATAAAAAAATATCTTGAAAAAAAAGTCATTGTATAATATGTTGAAAAAAATTATAGTATAATATGTCGTTAAAATTAAAAAAGTAATTGTATAGTATGTTGAAAAAAATTATAAAATAGTATGTAATAAAAATAAAAAAGTCCTAGTATAGTATGTTGAAAAAATTAAGTCATAGTACAGTATGTAATAAAAGGTAAGAAAATGTCAAAAGAAAGTCATGAATAAGCCATAGTATGTCTAAAAAAGTAATTAAAAAAAACATTGTAAAGTACGTCAAATAAATCTAAAAAAAAAGTTAAATGTCTAAATAAAAAATCTAAAATAAAAGGTCAGAGTGTAGTACTGTATGTTGAAAAAAAGTTACAGTATAGTGAATGTACAATAACCTTTTTTGGACATACTATACTCTGAACAAAAAGTATGATCATAGGTGTGGCTGAAAGTAAGAGTGTGTCAGTAATTTTACCATCCACCAGAGCAGGTTTGACGGGCTCGATGCGGGACACGATTTCTGCCAGGTCAGTAAAGGAAGCATTGGGACACGTCACCACCTAAAAGACACAAATACACACATTAAAGAAATACTCAAAATAGACTGAGCCAACAAAGAGAGAGACTCTGATGTCATACATTAGGTCTATTTTAATAGACCTAGATAACTAACCAATTGTGCTCTAACGACACCAGGCGTCAACACCTTGTCTGTTAGAACGCTTGAATGTATTCCTCCTTACGTACACTGGTGATGAAAACATAAATAGCAGCCAGCAGTTTCACTGAGAAGGGAGCTGATTTGGATTTAGTCTTTTTGTCTTCCTTTTTTTCAGCTGATTAAGATGCCAAAAGGGAAAAATCTGTCCACACAACATTAAATGATCACTGCTTATTCTGGATGTTAACTACTGTATTTCTTTTAGCTTTAGCCGCAAACTTTTGTTTTAAAATCTTTTTTTTTTTTTCATCAGCATTTTTTGCAACATCACTGAACACGCTATGTAGAATCAATCACAGTAAGAGACGCATTATTTCCCCTGAGAGTTGCACCTGAAATAGAAAGGCACTCATTAACTGCCTATGTGGGATAGCTATTGTTTCAAAGAATGACAATTGGATTCATTTAGAAGACAGTTTTAAGCATTACAGTTTCAAATCAGCAACCATGACTGTAGCTCCATCCTTATCTTCACAATCATCCAGGTTAGTTTGTTGCTGTGGCGTTATTGTCGAAAAACTCCTTTCGATATCAACCCTGCTATTTTTCTCTTCATCCTCCTCATGTTGTTGTTCAGATTGGGGGTAAATATATCATCTTTCTTCATCATTCTGTCTCTTTCCTTGTTTAGTTGGTCCTTTATCTTTCTTTGCCATTGCTGGGGGACAAATCTGGTGCACGGAAAATCTGTTTCTCTGTACTTAAAGTGCAGACTGCTGCATAGTTTTAATGTCATTTCTTTAACAGCAGTGTAGCCCAAGGCCTAAAACATGAGGCTGTTGACGACAGAATGCGTCCGACAATGAGAGAAAACGGAACCAATGTAGTATACCCCATATGGTTGATTAAACATACATGGACTGCAAAATGAGATTACGGATACCAACCAAACTCGAGAGGATGTGAATTTTGCTTTGTTTTTGCACAGGTGGGTACTAATGCAGAGCAGCTACAGAGATAAGGTGCTGGTGAGCTAATCCGTTTGATTGCATTTAACGCTCACTATTTCATAACTCTGTAGTTGCTTGTTTTTAAATGGCTTTGATTAAACCATGAATGCAAGATATTTGGAGTTAGAAATGTCCCCTGCCAGCTATTTCACTGTAGACCAACTGAGAGGCTTCAGAGTTCTGATGAGAATCTA
The DNA here is from genome assembly GCF_043250625.1 of Sebastes fasciatus. Classification (NCBI taxonomy): domain Eukaryota; kingdom Metazoa; phylum Chordata; class Actinopteri; order Perciformes; family Sebastidae; genus Sebastes; species Sebastes fasciatus. The sequence continues at coordinate 19,071,242 of NC_133813.1, forward strand.
TATTTATACTTCATACCACACGTAAAATTAGGTCCATTACATTACTTACATTGTTCTTGCTTTGGGTGTGGAACTCCTCCTGGTGTCGGTCTTTCATCATTTTCTCCACCACTCCACTGCGAATCCACACGTCAAACACAGTCTTCCCGTGCTGGTATCCCACCTCCTACATAACACAAATGTTCACATATAAAAATATTATTTTCTCTGCTGATCGGGCAAAATCATTAAAAAGATACGACTTTTTGGGAATCTATTTAGTTCTGTTATTCTTTAGTCAAACTTACAGCAATCTCGTCAAACTTGCCGAACTCCAGTGTTCGGTATCTGTCAATTGGAGGTCTGATGTACTCGCAGTAGTCGCTGCTCTTCACAGACTCCAGCTGCCTAACGCAGCACACGTAGGCCAGCCGAGTCTGAATCTCTGCCATGTTTAACACCTAAGACCGCCAAAGTGTAGAAGAACATATGCATCAAAGAATACCCTCATTATTATTCATAGGACTCATTTACTTTTAAAACATATCCTCGCACAGTCTGTTGTCTGTGCCTTTATTTTTAATCAATCCATTACCTTTACTTTCTCAGCAAGGGGGTTGAGGCGTTTCCATAGCAGCCACCAGCCGGAGAGCGAGTCGCCGTAATTAGTGAGGTTGGTTTCATCCCGGCTGCCCACGTCAATAGCTATCACCACTTTGGCCCCCATGGAGCGTGCCACATCAGCTGGGAGAAGAGGAGGATAACGGAAACATAAAAGGTGGACAGGAGAAGAAGAGGGAGAGAAATAATCAATCATACATGGGTGTTAAAATAGTTGTAATGACATGATCAAGGCACTGAGCGACAGAATGCCAAGGGAAGTAAGAAAGGCTGAGTGTAACACACCTGGCAGGTTGTTGATGTAGCCTCCATCCATCAGCAGGTGTCCATCTTTAGGGTCGCAGAGAGGAGGTAGATACCCAGACAGAGACATGCTGGCACGAATGTAACGCCACAGAGAACCTAAAACAGCAAATTACATTTTATGCCTATTAAACAATATGTATTTAATTGAAAGCAACCAACCTGAACTAACAGAAAGTTAGACTCATCAGTGAGACTGATTAAAGGGTCAGTTCACCAATGGACAGTGGTGGCAGATAAAAGAGAAACTATCTACCGCCATGGCCAGATACCACTTTAGGTAAAAAAAAAAAAGAAAAATAAAGAAAAAAAACCTCTTGTCAGCAAACAAGAACAAAGGATTCTTTGAAATTAAAAAAGAAACGGTACCTACCGTCAGTGTGTACTCTCATGGCAGAAGCAGTGATGTCAGTTGTGATGTTGAAATACGGGAGCCGAAGGTCCTACATGCACAAAAGGGTTATATCCAGGGCTGTCAATCGATTCAAACATTTAATCATGATTAACTGCAAATGTATCGCGCAATTTTTATCTGTTCAAAATGTACCTTAAAAGGGAGGTTTGTCAAGTATTTAATACTCTTATCGACATGGGAGTGGGCAAATATGCTTGCTTTATGCAAATGTATGTATATATTTATTATTAGAAATCAATTAAAAACACAAAACAATGACAAATATTGTCCAGAAACCCTTGCATAACATGGCAAACTCAAGCCCAACAGGCAAGAGTTAGCAGTCAGTGTGCTGACTTGACTATGACTTGCCCCAAACTGCATGTGATTATCATAGAGTGGGCATGTCTGTAAAGGGGAGACTCGTGGGAACCCATAAAACCCATTTCCATTCACATATCTTGAGGTCAGAGGTCAAAGGACCCCTTTGAAAATGGCCATGACAGTTTTTCCTCGCCAAAATGTAGCGATGATCGCAATACTCAGCATATCGCAAAATGTTTAAAATCGCAATAAGATCGTATCGTGACAATATTGTGTCGTGGGGCCTCTGGTGATTCTCACCCCTACATGATGCATTTGCTTATCCTGCACCACCACGATCTTAACTAATTCATTGTCTCTTCTGTGCCTTCTTCTATAGTTCCTTGGAAACTCACCTCGATCTGTTTGCTCTTGAAGACATTGCTGATGCTGGAGTTGAAGGCCGCGCCGGAGAACATGGAGGTAATTGGGTACGTCAAATCCAGAATCTTCTTATACACTGATGTCATTTCCTGCGGGAAAAGCCGGAGAAAATAAAGGTCAAATGGCTTCTATCCTCCACACAACGAGATGTTTTCTCCAGTACGAAGCAGAATTAATCCCTGAAAATTAAAGTTAAATTTGATGCAAGGAAAATCTACTGGATTCATTGTTTTTGTCGGTGCTGTATGTGAAGGTTCTTCTTCTGTATGTGAAGGTTCTTCTTTGAGCACTATGCTATTCTTTGTGATTAGAAAAATCTCAGAAGGGTAAATTCACACCTCGTAAAAAGGTATCAACGTTTCAACAGAGCAAACTGTCCTGACTTTGGTAAGGACAAACTTTTTATTACAACAATGGTTCTTTTAGTGCGACACTAAGGAGCAGCAACACGGCCAGCTGCTTCCAGAGGGGAAGATTCAGAACCAAGGACAGAGCCAGAAGAGGAGGGGCTGGATTCACTGTGGGAGGACGAAGCATGCCAGCCTACAGATCTAGAGACTGAGCGGGGTGTCTCAAACCAGCCATCATGGATGGTCACAGGGTTAAAGACACAAGGATGAACCTCATATTAGGACTAAAAAGATTCTATTCATGAGCCAAATGTGCAAACCATCCAAGGCTGTGTGTGCAACACCAACTCATTACTTTTGATTGTTAATCAGCACAGCGTGGTTAATTATATAAAAGGTCAAATAGAGGTCTTAACTGTATAACAGAGTAACCTTCACAAGGACGGGCTCACAAGCAGAAAATTGAAAACTGCTTGAAAATATTCTTCTCCAAATTGGAGCAAGTGGAGGCAGAGCTGTTGAACTCAGCTTCTCTTCCACAAAAGAGAATAATGTCTACTAAACGATCCTACTTAAACCATTTGTTCGTCAGTTATTTGGCATAATTACAAATACGGCATCAAGGGAGAAAACACGTGTAGGTCGTCTCTCCAAGCTTTGCAGTCAGCAGATGTTCAAGGTTCAAGTAAATTCAATACAGGTTAAAACTGTGGGAAGGGGGTGTCCTGGTGGCGTAAGACGCAGAACGTCCCTGGTTCAAATCCATCTGGGAAGATTTGTCATCCTCCTTTCTACATTCATTGACTCTAAAGTGTCCCCTGTCTAATAAAGGAAAAAATAACAGTATGGAAAACGGACTTGAATTGGTCTTTTGATGACAAATGGGATAAAATATAAAAATGCCTACTTCATATAAAGCAGATATCATTGGCTTTTTAACATTTGGGTTTATTTATAGACTAGTATCGTTGTTGCTTTGAATCTCACCATTGCCCATTCTTTGGCCCTCATCCTCATGCGGCTGTGGCTACGGTCCTCAGCATACAGTGCCCCCATCAGGGAGCCGATAGAGGTGCCACCAATGAGGTCCACTGGGATGCCGGACTCGCAGAGAGCTCGCATTATCCCCACCTGGGAACAGCCCCTGAACAGGAGAATCGAGAAATAAACATGGTAAGACGGAGGGAACTTGAATTATTTAACCAAAAAGACAGAAATACCCAGCCAGCACACAGATGAAACCAGAAAGCTTTGTAATTAGGGTCTGAGGCTCTGACAATTATAAAATCCATTAAGCCCAGAAGATGAGTCATATTTCAAATGTTACATATAAAAGTTCCTGTCCTAGATTACAGTATATTATGACGTGAGCTTTTAGAATAACTGTTTGGGGGAAAAACAGACGGTAGGGGTGGCGTTACCTGGCCCCTCCTCCACCAAGGATAAGAGCAATAGCGTTGCCCGTAAGGACTCGAGCCAGGCGGGAGAAGTCTGAGTGACGGTCTGCTGGCTTCTCGAGCACACGTTGATACAGCTCCAACTGAAAAACAGGGAAATTACTGTAATAAAAGTCGGGAGGAGGGGAGTGAGATGGTGAGAGGATAGAGAAGAATTGAATGGAGAAAATTATGTAGATGTTAAATTAAAAAAAACAAGATTATGAGAAAGCAGTAAATGAGAGGCTAAGAGAGGGGACAAATGAAAGTATTTTGAAAGTAAGTGTTTTGCGATCGTTTATATTTTCGTCCAATCGCGGTTACTCGAGATCACCGATCCGATCGCCACAATATCACAGCATCATGTTACGTTTAACATTACTATCTTCTCTTTAATATCACAATCAAAATCATATCCATAACTACTGTGATGAAGCACAGAGCAACGTTTTGGTGAGCAGGCATATGAGTAACGGAAAAAAAGAGACTGTAAATTGGTTTGTAATTAAAGATCTAGGCTCAGCGGACGGACATGCCGCTTCACCAGAAACATCTCTAAATGCACACTAGGGTGCAGACTCTAGAGATCATTTTATAACATCTTAGTTCTGATAGTAAGTTGCGTAGGAAAAACTAACCGTCGATCATTCCTTCAATCCACGATAAACAATCTCATCGCCAATTGTCTTAAACCTAGAGAAATTCAACAAAACAAAACAAGCAACAAATCTCTATTCTGTTCCTACCAGTTTGGGCAGGCTCCTCTTAGAGAAGACCCTTCGGGGACAAGAGAGGTGGAGGTGTCTGGAGATCCAGCTCCGCATGTTGAGCCAGTCTACAGTTCCTTTGGGTGGGGGGCCATCTTCTCTGTGCAACAGCACCAGCTGCTTCTGGGCACGCACTGCACTTGCTTCCAACATACGCTCCAGCTAGAGGGAAGACATCAAGCACAGATGTTTTACAACATGTTTATTCTCCTCACTTTTCTTCAGAGTGGTTCCTGTGTAGCGCTTGTTCAGAATTTTGAGTGCCAACTCAAGAAAAATGCTGCAAACTGGTGACTGCTAGAGACTACACTGGGTTTAAGTGAGCACAACATCAGCACGAGTACAGGTTATGTGATTGATGAAATATACTATTATATGTGAAGAGCTACACTGTACTTTTGGGTAGCAGGCTGGGCGATAAGATTATTTGAGAGATGAAATGTTAATTACATTTTAATGTATTTCATTCACGTTTTTCAAGTGCACAACTGAGGCCATTCTTTAATGTCTTAAAAAAGGCTAAATAGTCTGAGAGGAAGGTCAGATCTGTTACTCAGTCAACAGGCCCACTGCTAAAAGTGTATGTGCAAGGTGAGAGGGTGTCTGTGTGTGTGCCCTGAAAGATAAAATCAACGCAGAGCTATGACTCATTCCGAGCAAATATTGATCCATCTTTCCATTTCTCCCACAATCTCCTGTTAAATGAGGATACATCCCTTACTTTTCTCTGTGCCCATTTTTCCTTTGGAAGGCAATTACCTCCCCCTTCATCAGCTGGATGGGACTTTCTTTCTCTCGCACCCCACCTCTCTTTCACAACATCCATCCACCCTTTTGCTCATTTCACCAATATGCCCAAGGGTCAGATACAAACCTTTCACAGCCGGTGTGATCATTAAGTCGGTTACCCCCCCGGGTTTAACCATGACTCAAGAGCATAATGATCAGCACTCCCCCAAATATCAAATCAGAAAGATACCGGTTAATAGTAATTGGTGTGATGATTTCTCTGGAGAGAAAAATCCTAACGAGGGGTTAGACAACGTATAGTCAGCTGTAACACAGACCATTAACCCATTAATGCTTTTCATTCACCTACAGCTTTACAAGAGGTTCAGATTTTCTGAGTTTTGTACTGTTGGTTGGACTCGGCAAGCAATCTGAAGATGCCACCTTGGACTTTGGAAGCTTGTGATTGTCATTTTTCACTATTTTTTTTTTAATGTTTTATAGAACAAACAAACACCCATCAAATAACTGAATTCCTGAACTCAGCTACCTTTGCCACTGATTCTCCTCTCACCTTCCTCCACCTGTAACCCACCCCTAACACCTCACCTCCCCGACGGCAGGGTCCTGCTCTCCTAGTCCCACGATGATGATGCAGTCGGCCTGACGGATGCACCGCTGTGTCCACGGGGTCAGAGTGTAGTCTGTCTGGTAAAGAACTATGCGATGGAGGTCTTCCTGTTGGCCCAGCCAGCTGGACAGACGGTACTCATGGACGCTGAAGAGGGAAGGAGTCCATTAATGACAGTCGGCACCTCCCAGCTGGCAGCACATGGTAGATACATTTTCCCGGTTGTGCCAATAAAGCATACTTAAACTCAATTTAATGAGGGAGTCAGAAAGATGAGGAGCCCAAGGAAGAAATTAAATAGGTCAAGAAATAGTACGAGTAATTGGTGGGTGCTGAAGAAAACCCAACAGTTCTGCAAATTTTCCGTCAGCCACAAAACACACCTGTCTAGTGCTGCAGCTCCAAGTCGCTGTTTGATAATATCACTGGTCAGCAGAAGAGTGGGACCTGTATGTGAAAGATCACAGCAGTTACAGTCAATATGTCTGGTTGAAGCACTGGACTAAATCCCCCTGACTTAAGACCGGTGGCATGAGTAGGGGAAGAGCTTCTAATCAAAATATTACAATAAAACAAACAAGGGACCTCTACTGAGAGTTCATGTAACATACTGAACTCTTTCAGCTGTTCAGTATATTCAAAGCCTAAAACACACACACACACACACAACAGGTCTGTCACCACTCTCACAGTCACGCCCTAAAGCCTTACAGTGAAAGCTCTTGTTGTAATTAAACCTAATTCCTTAATTCAATATGAACAGACCCTGGTTATCTTAGGGCGCTTTCACAAGTCAACATTTAGTCCGCTTTAATCGAACTCTGGTGCAGTTCAACATCTGATGCGATTTGTTTGGGGCGGTTGTGAACACAGTAATCATGCTCTGGAGCGGACCAAAACAACTGGACTGAGATTGTTTGCGAGAGTTGGTCCCAGACTGTTTCCAAGCAAACCAAGACGCAGGCTGCCTGTACAAGCATTTGTTGAGATGGATACTGGTAAATGACCGGTTAACATGAGTTGGAGAGGACTGACCTGGACTTCTGCAGAAGTCTGATGTTTGCTTTACATCTGGACCGAAGAGAACCTACAGAATATGCTACATAAAGTACACAAAAAGCCAAATGGACTACTGCTTGTGGGAAGGAGCTGTCTTGAGGGCACAGTCCCAGTTCATATTAAGAACTGGAGTAAACAGGACCTCTAAAACTCATCTACAGAGGAAGAGCCAGAGCAGTTACATCGTACACCTAAGAGGACCATACACATCGCACCTAAGTTGCAAGTTGGTCTAAAATAGTAGCAGTAGGGTGGCCAGATGTTAACAAAGCCCATCCAGGACCTTAAAGTGTACTCGACCCTGAGCTCTGACCTCTCTGTGGAAGATGGCAGTGAAACATACAAATTAGGAAAATTTTGAGCTCCTGTATTTTTTTTTTCTTACCTATTGCCATGAGTGCATGCTGCAGCTCCAGGGTGAAGGTAGTGAGAGGTACTTCTTCTGATACAGGCAGGACTGTCACAGTGGAGAGATTGGAGGCCTGGTTCCCTGCATCCCACTTACTGCCGGGAGTGTGGAGGGCCAAACTGCGAGCTGGACACATGCATGAATACTGTATTAGTTGACCTTCCCTTCAACAGCGAGCGGAGATAAACACCAAGAACAATGAGGTAAAATTAAGCGCACATGTAGATGCACACACCTGTCAGAGGACCGTTGACCTGCTGGAGGATCTTCTGTCCCAGTAAGTGGATCAACCTGGTGACAACCTGAGAGGCGCAAACATTTTAGAAGCGACTCTGTGTTACTCAGACAGACAGCTGCAGTTTCCTCACCATGTGTATAGTCATGCGTCCTTTAAAATGTAATTCATGTGCAGTAAATTAATCTCGATTTTACATTCAAAATGTTAAGAAAAGAACATTTTGGGAACCTTTTACCCACGTTATTGTTCAGTTGATGATGAATTATTCAAATGCTCATTATCAGGGGTTAAGGTTTAATCAACTCCGTTTTAAAAGCAATCAACTACATTCATTTTCAAAGATGACCTTTTGTAAATCACTACAATCAAATCACAATACACCCTATCCATAAAAAAATTTATTGTGTTTTCACGTCAGTTGAAATTTATTTTAACAGTTGAGGTTCACCCTACCTGCGGGAACTTCCTCTTGATGGAGCTGAGAGCTCCTTCTGGTAACTTGGCCAGCTCAGAGTCTCGTACAGCGTGCACTGTGGTGGCTCTGTTCTGATGGGTCAGGGCCTCCACCTGCAGAGAATCGAAGGACACATCACATTGTTTACTTGGTCAGAAAACAAAAAGGTCCCATCACAAGTAAAAAAAATAAACCCCAATCATTCATAAACCTTACAACACAATGTACTACCAAATAAATCTTGGTCATGCCTAGAAGGTAACCCCAAAATTGCAAAAACATGCAAAAACTCTCGCAAGACTCAACGACCTATCCTGACCTTAACCATTCAAGGTCAATGCCTAACCATCTCGTGAGAGTTACGCAAATTGTGGGTTACCTTCTAGACACGACCATAAAACTTAACTTCAAGAAACCAATACTTTGGGGAATACAGGATCAAGAAGAATGATTTTCTTTGGAGTAAATCACACAATGCTCCATGGGCTACAGAACTTCATACCGTTTTTGAGGAAGTTAAATTGCAATATATGTATAGTCATATTTTATCATGCAGCATGAATGCAATTTGAAGGAAGTTACTTGCTAAAAAGCTGAAAGATATATTGCTACAACCCAAATTACGAACATATATTCAAATCAAGTGCAATTATTGAACTGGAATCCTTCCTCTGGCCCTTGAAGTTGGCAGATTTAAAAAACATCTAGGAGGACAACAGGTCGTGTGAATTATTCAATTAGGAGAAGTTGAAAATGATTCACATTTTCTTTTGTATTGTTCATACTATGATGAGTTAAGAATATCTATTTTAAATGAAATGTCTACTTTTGTTTCTCAAGCTTGTAAAAAATGTCAGGATGGCTTATTTGTTCAGTATTATTTGTAATTTATGTTGCTACTAAGTTTTATGTTTGGATTTTAGTCCATGTTCCAAGAGTTTCAGAGTTATCTTTAGGTAAAAAAAAAGAGCTATAAATAAGATCTCTCCATCTCATCATCCAGAGTTGACGTCAACACTTAATATATCTCAGATGTTAGCCCCCATCGCAGGAGCTGCAACGACAGCTTCACCCCTCCAGGTAACAGTAACCATAGCATCCATCAACCCAGGTATTATTAGAAGCATCGTGGCAGAGATCAGCCACGCCAGCCAATGGGAAAGTGGGTGAAGCGTAACAAAGTGACTTTGCTTTACGTAGTTTATCAAAATGAAAACGCAGTCTTGGCATCAGTATCCACTTTTAGAAGCTAAGAAAAATGAAGGACAATACTGGGAAACATATGTTCACGTTTCACATTCCTGGTAAATGCATCGATATGCTGGATAGTTGAACAGGTACTGAAGATACATTTCAAAAAGGAAGGTGAGAAACGACTGCAGTGTGCACACCCACACGTCATGCGTCAGACTGCCAGGTATGCTGGTGTAAACTCTGGTCTAAATGTGTTTGGAGTCCCGCAAAGAGCCTGAGACAAAATGTTTATTTCAGGATATATGCTGAATAAAAGAATAGAAGTATATGTAAACTATAACATACAGTACAGTGTGGTATATAAGGATAATAAACATTCAGCATTATCTTGATGTGCGTTTGTTTTTTTTGTTTAAATTCAATTTCAGCTGGCTTGCATGCAGCATAAGATGTACTTGGATGAGTTTTTATTTACTGGCAGTGAGAGTGGTCTTATGGTCATGTTTTTTGAAGAGCCTACTGGCAGCCTGTTTTTTCAACTGTGCATACTGACAGTGAATATGTTGTGATGATTAAATACTGTTGATGGCATACACAATTTTCCTCATGCATATTTAAATCTGCATGTTTGGATGGGCTTGAAGAAAAAAATCGGAACTTCATGTTGATGTACCGTCATTAATATTTATGAAGATACTAGAAGTGAAAAACATAGATATTTATAAACTGCTATCCACCGTCTGTCTCCCCCCCCTCACCATCATGGCCCTTACCACTCCAATCAGGTCGCCGCGTCCGTACTCTCCGATGAGCTCCTTCTTGCCATCTTCTTTCATGATCACAGAGCGCAGTCGACCACTCAGCACGATGAAAGTGCTGTCTGATTTCTCTCCCTGCCTGAACAAAATATACAGATAACTTCAATTCACTGCAAATATGCAAAAACAAGCGTGTGAACCAAAACCTCCCATTCTTAACTTGTTTGGAATGGATCTAAAAAATGTATTGACTGCTCTCACATGAATGTATTAATGTCAACAAAGATATATACAAGGTTATCAGTAGAATACCTGTAGACCGCCCTGCCAGCTTCCACAGCCATCCAGTCAAGAGCGAAGTCTATCTGTCTGACAAAAGAGGACATCCTCCTCACCACGGTGTGAGCAACGTTCAGCACTACCTTTGGCTCCACACGCATGATCCTGAGGAACAGATGAAAATTCAACAAAAGAAAGGAGGTAAAAGAAAACAGACTTTTCTCATTGTTCTTTTCATGTTGGAAACTACCTTTAAAAATCACATATTTGAATGTATTTAATGCCTGATTAATGTATTGATCTAGCTTCTGATTACAATGAAGAACAAAGCTGGAGAAGAACACATTTTGTTTGTAGAAACTGCGTTTTCCCAGCACCCATAACATGGTCCAAACAGACTGCGCTTTATCTGAATGTTTAGATTTTAAATAAGGACTGGGACCATTATCAATTATCATTATAAAAAGGTTTTACACCTTATATATCTTTTATACAGTCAAACTTTACTGTATCTATAGTTGCTGCTCTCTGCCTTTGCACAGCAATATGACTACATCTCGAGTACACATTTCTGTATGGAGGAGTGTGTATAGATGTATCAATGTGACTCACTCGTAGAAGTGGGTTTTGGAAATGGAGAGGAAGCTGCAGTCTCGCTGGGCCCGAACAGTGAATATGAGGGGCTCTCCGGTCAGGACGGCAAGTTGACCGACAAGCTCTCCGGGGTGCGTCACAAACAGACGCGTCTCTTCTTCGCGGTCGATCATCCGCTGGTAAACGTGGAGGAGGCCGGAGATCACAAACTGGATGCTCACCTCCTAAAGCACCGAGAGGAGAGGAGTGCACAAGTTTGACAGTTTGAAGTTGAAGGTGTGCTAATTGGACACGTTGATTTGTTGTCAAGAATTTCACAGTAATTATTAGAGTATTAGTTCATTATTTATTTGTTTTTAATATTACCCACATATCTAAAAACATATGCTAAGTTAAACTTCTGTTTATCTTGATGAGTCAATTTGCTGTTTTTGTGTGTATTGCTTTTAGAACAAAATCTGATTTTTACGAAACATTTCCTTAGGTATTTAATGTTTCACACTGATATAATTTGGTAAAATGTTACTTTTGTCATACATCATTTAGATATGAGAACTGTGAACAACAATATCTTGATATTGAGAATTGAATCACAGTAAATATAACAGATCATTTGAGCATGTTAATTAGTTATAATTATTTTTTGAAGAAACAATTGCATTTAAAACTTCAATGGTTTGCAAATGTCACAAAGTCGTACATGACATTACAAGTTTTTAGAAAACTGCAGCAGCTGAACAGACCAAACTGTCTTATGCTTGAACAGAAAATAATAATAATATTCAATATTCAAATCTTATTTCATTTATTTGTGAGGCTGAGGGTCGCTGTGTTCAAACTTTGTTTAACAACACAGTTGTGGAAAATACTGCCAAATTAAGTGCAACAGAGAAGGTGGAGTATAGGCGCTGCACTCAAACAAAACTTGAATACTGTGCTGGAATACAATAAATTAATTCAATTAAAGTTGGGGTTTTTTTGTTGATGGAACCACAGAGAAAGTTTAACACATTAAAAGACACAAGGCTCTACCAGTGAACCTGGTCCTGCAATGCCTCTACACCCTCCAGGGGTGAAAAAAGTGACAAGAAAATGGAAAAACCCTTATATTAAAGTGTCATGAAACAGAGAGGAAGTTGTAACTGCTTTGTACGTTGTTGTTCTTACCTGGTCGCCCTGACGAGCCACCACAGAACCAGCTTTGACTTGATGGAGGGTCACTCTGCCCTCAAGTAGACTGGGGTCCTGCAACAAAAAAGACAAACAAAGTTTGACAAAAATATTCAGAGTTTATACAGTATATATCATCACAAAAGACACTCATAATGTATTAGACCTGCCAGCCTAATCGATCCAAAGACAGTGTATCAGAATTTTCCCATAAAAAGGTGTCACATTGCACGATATGCATTCAAAATGAGTATTACCTTTATTTTGAATAACTGATGTAACCCCTAAAGTCTTTATACAAGTTGATGTTCATTTTCTGGGATCAACCCTCTCACCTGCAGCTGGATGATTCTCAGCAGGTCCTTCTTAGCAGCCTGGAGGATTGTGCAGCTCTTACTGAGGTGGATGGCATCAGAGTGCCCCCCGCTGTCTGTGTAGTGAAACACTTCAGAGGGTGTAGGCTGCATCGTCACACTCTTCTTCAGACTGGACTACAAAGACAGACATGAGAGAGTGACTGATGGGGAGGAACAAGATGAGCAGCGGCATAGCAGTGGATACTGGGATATGGTGTTAAATCTGCACAGCCAAAGTTAACGCGATAAAGCGTTATTGCAAATTTGTTTTCAACGCCACTATTGTAAACTTGCAATTTTTAGATTGTAGCGGGATCAGTTTTAGAGCTAAAGTGAAGATACCGTCATTCTAGCTTGTCACAAAGGAGGCTAAAGAACGCTCCAAACTTGCGCTTAATTTGGGCAAGGAAAAACTGGCAAGGCCATTTTCAGCGGGGTCCCTTGACTTCTGACTGAATGAAAATGGGTTCTATGGGTACCCATGAGTCTCCCCACGAGTCTCCCCTTTACAGACATGCCCACTTAATGATAACCACATGCAGTTTGGGGCAAGTCATAGTCAAGTCAGCACACTGACACACTGAAAGCTGTTGTTGCCTGTTGGGCTGCAGTTTGCCATGTTACGATTTGAGCATATTTTTAAATGCAGTACCTGTGAGGGTTTCTGGACAATATTTGTCATTGTTTTGTGTTGCTAATAGATTTCCAATAATACATATATACATACATTTGCATAAAGCAAGCATATTTGCCCACTGTCCATGTTGAGAAGAGTATTAAATACTTGACAAATCTCCTTTTAAGGTTCATTTTGAACAGAAAAAAAATGGGCGATTCATTTGCTATTAATCACAATTAACTATGGACAATCATTTGATTAATCGTGATTAAATATTTAATTGATTGACAGCCCTAGTAAAGAGGTGATGTGGTAGGAGAGTCTTACTTTGGGCGTGAGGGGACTGGATGGAGGCTCATCTATAGTGACCCGAGCTCGTTCACAAGCCATGTTCAGGTCATTACCTGCAAATCAGGACAAAGGTGGAGGATTATTTGTTTATGTATGTTGGTATCTGTGTGTGTCCTTGCTTTCACATCACTGACTGCAGGAAATTAGTACAGACATGTGACATTTGGTGACGTCCAAGTCAGTGACTCACCTGCGCAGTCGGTGGGCATCGAGGTGGATCGCGGCTTCCTGGAGCTGTTTGAAGGACTGTCCTTTACACCATCTGCTTATTGTAAAGTGCCAGCAATGGATCAGTCTCAACACAACATGAAGCACAATTTCAAATGTGCGTGTGCAGTGTATGTTTAGAATGATGAGGGTGTGACCTGTCTCTGTGGGGCTCTCCGCGGTCCCAGCGGTCCCAGCGGGTAACTCGTCCTGGAAGTACAAACGACGAGTCGTCTTCCCAGTAGTCGCCTCTCCCATCACACTGTTTATATTGGACAAGGGCACCGCCTGACTCTCCTGTCCATTCGGCAACAAACCAAATAAGTTAAAAGTCCACATTTCAGTTAGTCAGAACTACGGTTAACATTCTGAGAAACCACTAAATATTTTATGCATAATAGATTTGAAGCACATGAAAATTAACACATTAAAAGGCAGGGTCGTGATCTTGAGGGTTTTACATTTACATTACATTCGGGCCGAATGACTTGATTGGACGGGTTAATTACAGTCCTGTGACCCTAACTGCAAAGACGTTTTATTTCAGTTGGGCCATTTGGTGATGACTTTCTTATTGATACTCAATCATATTTAATTTCTTAGTTATTTGAGGATGTCTGAAGACTTATGACTACAAAAAAAAAAAAAAAATCTTTTTTAAAGCTTTCAGGAATTGGAAAAGTGAACGCCATCCCACATATTTCCTCCCAAGAAGATATTAACGAGTATTTTGGATTCATCATCATAAAGTGTGAGGCAAGCCAGGTTTAAAGGTTACTGCCCTCCCTGTTTTCTGTGGAGGGGTTGCAATCATTTTTACCCATTTTCACCGAGCTTTATGAAGGACCGAGTTACGATCCTGTGCTTAATGTTGTGTGAAATTAGCTTGCATGTGTGTGAGCGTGTGTGTGTGTCTCTCTGTGCTTCTTTATGTACAAATTCATACACACTGGTGTTTAGGTATTCAATATGAGCTTCTGCGTGACTGTGTGTGTACACACACAAATATGTATGCACTAATTCATTTCCCTCCTACCGGATTGAAGAGCTCAGTGGTTAGGCCCAGATAGTTATGCAGTGCCAAGAAGGTGACTCTTTGGAGGCGCACCATGATTATCTGCAACACACACAAAATCAAACACTGAGGTAAACAGAGCAAAACATATTATACATCAGATTGTAATTACATCCAAATCAGATCACATTATATTTTATAATGATGTGTTCCAGAGGGAGGGAAACTTGTCTCGAGGAAAAACAAACACTACATACTGTATATTTATTGTTGAACAATCCGTTACCTGAATGACGCGAACAAGTGTCTCTGGGTATTTCTTAAACACAGACTCAAAGGCTGATGCAGGTAAACGCAAGATAGTGGAGCGAGTTGCAGCCCGTGCACACACAGTCTTGTATGGAGCTGGATAACCCTGGCAAAGGCAGGACAAAACAAGTTAGAAAAGAAAAGAATTAAGGAAAGACAGAGGGGGCAGTCATTGAAACCTCATATGCATGACTGCAGCAATGATAGACAAAATGATTATCAATTATTTGATTAATATTGAGATCATGAACACGATTATTGACTGATTTTAGGGACAACACATTTTTATTACACTTTAACATTTAAATAAACAGGGCACTCCCTTCACTTCTATGTTGTGCTGCATTCCTGCTAATAACCAAATCTTTGCATCCAAATAAAACCTAACATACGGTTCCAAAAAGAGTAATATACAGTATATTACCCTTCTACTCTGGACTGCAGCTGCAACACTCACAGGCTGCCACTGTAGGGTATATGCGCACAGTGCAGTAGCGTGTCAGCTCCCCAAAAGTGAAGCCAAAACACCTTTATCGCCACCTTGTGGCTGGCTGTTAGTTAAGGAAGCGCTTGATTTTTATATGCAGTGGAGTTTATTACTAGTGAAGCACGCATTTTTGGACGATCATTTTTGTTTAATTGTGGGAAACCACAAGCATGATTGCGATTCATTTTTGATAACTTACACTAACTGATTAATTTAATCTGCTCTAAAAAAAAAAAGCCAGATCAGAGGGCAATAAAGAGGACAGAAGCAGAGAAGTTAGTCTGATGTACAGATTGAGAAATAAGCGGCTCACAGTGATGATGTCCAGAATACTGAGCAGGCTGTGGACGCTGTCTCCAGGGAGCACGTCCTTCACCACTGGTTCTGTACCATCCTAAAAATCAGAAAAACACAAATACATGAAATGACATTAAAAGGGACTGTATGTAAGTTTTTACATGTATAAACCTTTTTTTAATTGTTTTTTTATTGCCAATGTGTGAACAACAGGTTGTAACCTAACCTAAAAAATGAGACCTTCTGCTACTTTCTGGGTTTCCTTTATCAGTCTCACTGCTTTTAATGTGAAGAATGCGGGTGATCAACCGGCCGGGCCTTTGATTCATGGACGGATCTTCGTTTGGTAAGCTAACATTACTGCCAAGCATGTGAAATATATAGTCATATTGTGGTTTTAGCTGGCTAATGTTGCCAACATTAATCAACATGATGCCTGTCAACCACGTTCAGTCTCGTGTGGCGCCTAACTGTTCTGACCGATGGTCGCTCGCGTCTACGTAGTGCAAGTGTGAGCAGCAGGAAGCTGTGTCGTTGACTTAAAGTGTCACTGTTAACAAGCAATTTCTGATTCTTACATCTAGCCCCTTTAACAACAAAGTCTTTCTTCAAACTTTACTGTGAAGCCACAAACATATATATACATATATTGCATCTTTCAAAGAAATCTGCAGGATTGGAGGACGACTTATGTGTGGAAAGCTATAGTTTTTCTTCTACCTCTTGATCCTTAAACAGCAAACTGTATCTAGATATACAGCGGGTAAAATAAGTATTGAACACGTCACCATTTTTCTCAGTAAATATATTTCCAAAGGCGCTATTGACATGAAATTTTCACCAGATGTTGGTAACAACCCGAGTGATCTATACATACAAAGAAACCAAAACAAATAAGTTCAGAAATGAAGTTATGTGTAATAATGTGAAATGACACAGGGAAAAAGTATCGAACACGATATATATACACGATGATATTTATTTAATACTTTGTACAAAAGCCTTTGTTGGTAATGACAGCTTCAAGACGCCTCCTGTATGGAGAAACTAGTCGTATGCATTGCTCAGGTGTGATTTTGGCCCATTCTTCCACACAAACAGTCTTCAGATCTTGAAGGTTCTGTGGGCCTCTTCTATGAACTCTGATCTTCAGTTCTTTCCATAGATTTTCAATTGGATTCAAGTCAGGTGATTGGCTGGGCCATTCTAGCAGCTTTATTTTCTTTCTCTGAAACCAATTGAGAGCTTCCTTGGCTGTGCGTTTGGGATCATTGTCTTGCTGAAATGTCCACCCT
Organism: Sebastes fasciatus; assembly: GCF_043250625.1. Classification (NCBI taxonomy): domain Eukaryota; kingdom Metazoa; phylum Chordata; class Actinopteri; order Perciformes; family Sebastidae; genus Sebastes; species Sebastes fasciatus. The sequence continues at coordinate 19,088,290 of NC_133813.1, forward strand.
CGTTTCATCTTCATCATCCTGGTAGATGGCAGCAGATTTTTTTCAAGAATGTCTCGGTACATTTTTCCATTCATCCTTCCTTCAATTATGTGAAGTTTGCCAGTACCGTATGCTGAAAAGCAGCCCCACACCATGATGTTCCCACCTCCAAACTTCACTGTTGGTATGGTGTTTTTAGGGTGATGTGCAGTGCCATTTGTCCTCCAAACATGGTGTGTATTATGGCATCCAAAGAGTTAAACTTTGCTCTCATCTGACCAGACTATATTCTCCCAGTATTTCACAGGCTTGTCCAAATGTTGTGCAGCAAACTTTAAACGAGCTTCATCATGCTTTTCCTTCAGCAATGGAGTCTTGCGTGGTGAGCGTGCATACAGGCCATGGCGGTTGAGTGCATTACTTATTGATTTCTTTGAAACAATTGTACCTGCTAATTCCAGGTCTTTCTGAAGCTCTCCACAAGCGGTCCTTGGCTCTTGGACAACTCTTCTGATAATTCTTTCACTCCTCTGTCAGAAATCTTGCGAGGAGAACCTGGTCATGGCCAGTTAATGATGAAATGATGTTCTTTCCACTTCAGGATTATGGCCCCAACAGTGCTCACTGGAACATTCAGAAGTTTAGAAATGCGTCTGTAACCAATGCCATCAGTATGTTTTGCAACAATAAGGTTGCGAAGGTCTTGCGAGAGCTCTTTGCTTTTACCCATCATGAGATGTTTCTTGTGTGACACCTTGGTAATAAGACACCTTTTTATAGGCCATCAGTTGGGACTGAAACAGTTGATATCAATTTGCACTGACAAGAAGTCGGATTGCTTTCTAATTACTGATAGATTTCAGCTGTTGTCTTGGCTTTCCTTGCCTTTTTGCACCTCCCTTTCCTCATGTGTTCAATACTTTTTCCCTGTGTCATTTCACATTATTACACATAACTTAATTTCTGAACTTATTTGTTTTGGTTTCTTTGTATGTATAGATTACTTGGGTTGTTACCAACATCTGGTGAAAATTTCATGTCAATAGCGCCTTTGGAAATATATTTACTGAGAAAAATGGTGACGTGTTCAATACTTATTTTACCCGCTGTATGTTGCAATACTGCCCTCTCCTGTTTTCCATGAGCTATGCACATGGGTATTGGAAGGTTGATGACATTGAAACAGTCATAAAACAGAGTAAAGCGTGCATGTGCCTATCTATCTATCTATCTAGCATTTCAGTCAGTTTAGCACTCTGTGTAATATGATAGGTAAGTTAGTCATAAAATGTGAAAGTGCACAAGAACCACTATACAACAAAACCAAATGAAGTTTTTCTGAAAATAAAATGAACTGAACATCAACATGCTATCCACATACGTTCTCCTGGATACAGAGCTCGAGTCGTCCATCCTGGACCACGTAGATGCTGTCGTCATCGTCTCCTGGCCTGAATAGACCTTCGCCCTCCTGCAGCTCGATAAACACCATGTGGCGACACAGCTCTAGGAACAGGGGCTTCTCAAAATGACCCAAAACCCTACAGCAAGTTGCAGAACACACACATTATGAAAACATAGGGGGAGAAACAATGGGAGAGGCTAAATCTGCAGGAAAAGTTGTTTGTTTTTTTACCTGACATTCTTCAACATGTAGAGGACCTCAGAGGGCAGGTTTGAACTCTGCACATCAAACTCTGTTAGGTCAGCCTCCAGCAGGGAGGGAGGAGGTTCCTTGGGCTGCAGGGTGGGAGGATCTTTGCGGATCCTCAGGATTCTGTTGAAGCACAAAAAATGTATTTAACAAATTCCGCTCAGCAAGGCTTGAAACAAAACTTGCACACACAGAATTAAAAAAGGTAATGGCGCATACTTGCGAGCTATGCTTAGAACTTTTGTTCTTTTACGTATGCGCTGCGGTTGTTTTGTTACTGAGGTAGAGGGGGGAGGAGGAATGGAGGACAACGTCTGGACCTGAGAAAAACAAACATATTTACAATTTAAAAGTTTGCTGTTGTTTACTGCAGACAGAAAAATATATGTTGTGTGCAAACACAGGTGTAGTAGACATTATCAATACAGACAGGTGGATAAAAAATTATGTAGGAAGTTAATACTATCATGAAGACCTGCATTCATTACTAAGCTAAATGCATGCACGTGATTTTCAGTCTTACTGCATCAGTGTGCATTACAGTGATAAGTTACTGGAACTTTAGTGGTTAGATTGCCAGTGGAGTATGTTTCATGCAGTGGTGCAACAAAATACAAACACTCAGAATCTTTGGGGAAAAGGATTACATTTAGTTTGATGAAGAGAAAATGTGGAAATTAAAAATTGCCCAACTGTAAATATTTGTGTGAGAGTGCGAGACGGAAATGGAAATAGACAAAAACCTTTCGCATTATCTTTCGTCCATAGAAGAGCACTTTGTCTCGTTTTCTGAAGCGATACTGAGGTACACCAGGCTGTTGTTGACCTTGTCACAGAATCCCAAAACAAAATGCAGATAAAGCCATGTTAAGACCACATTCTGAAGAACACTGGAAAAAAATATAAACTTTCCTGAAGAGCCTTATCATTAGAGGCAGACAAAAAAATATGTACTATAACTTTACAATAAGTATGAAGTTCAGGAGGAGGTTGGACGACTCACGAGCAAGCTTGAATCTCCTGTAAAGGAAGAGCACCACAATCCCAATCAGTGAGACTGCGACTGCAGCTCCAATCAGCACACCTGTGAGCTAGAAGACAGACAAGAGCATTGTAACAATAGTGTGGACACATGAGAAGACAATGTACTGTAGTTGCCCACAGAATTTGAGTTTTGAGTATTTAGTGCATTCACACTGGAAAAAAAACTAAATAGAGTATGCAGTACTGCAGTAGTGTCCTGTTGATGTACAATATTGTCCCACAATGGAATTCACAAAAGAAATAGAAGGAGCTGCTAACTGCTGAAAATCCGGCAACACTGTATGCAGGGACGGCAGGGCTCTACTTGCTTGTTGAAAGCATAGGCTATCACAATGAATTATTAATTCATACCATGGTGGTCTGCATCCTTTCCTCCACAAACTGTTGCACTCGTGCTCTGATCTCATTTTTGCTGTTCACCAGCACCTAAGAACATAAATTAAGTTAGCACAATTTCTTAAATAAAATTAGCAGTAAAGTATTGTAAAAAATAAAGTCACCACTGAAGGTTGAAAAAGACAACAAAGTAGGATGTTATGCTAGTTGTTTTGCATAAAAGAAATAATGGTGCTTACTAAACTCGCCCTCGCCCATCTGCAGACTTCTCCATCATCCCCTCCTTGGCACTCCATCCTATAATCAGAAACAGGTTTATTAATAAGTTTTCACCTCTCACATACTAGGAAATTGCCTCGGGTGTTTGGTACATAACAATAAACATAAGTAGAGGAAATGAGAGATAAAAGCAAGTACTGCAACAACCAAGAAGCAATGCTAATAATTTGCGCATATATGAAAAGATAACAAATGATTAAGATTAATATGTAAGTAATGAATTGGTATTGTGATTAAGTTATATTATAAGCAATGAATTGGTATTCTGGATTGATAACAAATTTATATTTTGATAAGGATAATTATATTAGTAATTAATTTATATTTCTGTATGACACAGATTAAAAGGTAATAATTATAGTTAAAATAATAATTATTATAGTTAGACAAATTTAATTAATAAGGAAGCTGGTTAATAATTAATAATTGACTTGTGGAGAAGGCTGGGATTAAATAAGTGTATACTTCTTACAAAGCACTAAATGGTTTAGGGCCAAAATACATTTCTGATCTTCTGCTGTGTTATGAACCATCCAGACCTCTCAGGTCATCTGGATCAGGTCTGCTTAGTGTCCCCAGAGTCACAACTAAACATGCAGAAGAAGCATTCAGTTTTTATGCACCAAATATCTGGAACAAGCTCCCAGAAACCTGCAGGACCGCTCCAACTCTCACTTCTCTTAAAACTTTCCTGTTTGCGGCTGCCTTTTATTCTGACACTGCACTATAACTTTTACTCTTTTGAGTTTTATGCAATTTTAGCTTCTATCCTAGCTTTTATTTTTAGCTTGTTTTTATTTTCTAATCTTTAATGTCTTTGTTTTTATAACTGTTTTAATTATGTCTTAATGTTCTTTTGCATTTTGTCGCAATGTTCTTGAATGTTTCTGTAAAGCACTTTGAATTGCCCTGTTGTTGAAATGTGCTCTACAGATAAAGCTGCCTTGCCTTGCCTTCTTCTCAATCCTTTTCGAATATCAAGTCATCCAAGTGTTTGACAATTTATTTTTCTTATGTTTTTCATTGTATGTAAATACTACTTGTTTCTGACTGTCCACTTGTTATTATCTTTCTCTTTATTTTTTATTTGATTTCTTTTATATTCTACATGTCCGAAATAAATTTTGAAATGAAATGAAATGAAAATAAGAAACGTACGTCTGCAAACCAAACATACAGGGTGACATGTGTGTAGAATAGCCCAGACAGTGAGGGTGTAAAGATGATGTGAGGTTATGTGACGTCAGGTTTCAGGGGATGGAAACTATGGAAACAGGAACATGAATTTGTGAATTAGCAGCACTTTACGCCATCCACCCTCATCATGTGACTTCGTGTCTTCATTTGACTTCATGATATAACAAGTAAACCACAAGTTAGTATGATCAATTAGCCCAAAACAAAGAAGCTGGCAGCTGTTGTTGATTTCAAGTGATTACCGTCATAGCTTAAGGCTAGCTAAAACAACACTAGCTAGCAGCTGGCTCACTACCCGTCACCATAAACAACCAAAGTCAACTTCACAACCAGCATTGTGAAGTTCCCAGTGGATAGAAATCTTACTTTTCGAGGGTTTCTGGTGGTCTGCGTCAAGCTGGTAACATCTCCAAACAGAGAAACGATGGAGCAAAGTTAGCAGGCAGCTAACAAAGTTTGTGTATGCTGCATGTCACTTGTTTAAGCCCCGCCCACCGTCTGTACCTCCACCAATAGCGTTGCTGATGTCCGCTGTTGCCTTGGTAGCGTCCAGAGCGTCTTGTCCAATCAGGGACGGACTAGGCACATTTACATTAAATGCAGGCAACTCCTATTATATCAAAGGTCAGCTGCACTTCTGTATCTTTACAAAACACACAATTTGAACAAAAGGACTTGGCTTTTTTAAAGTTTTATTTATTTATTTATTATCTTTTTTTTTTTTTATCTATTTATTTTTCATTAATTATTATTTTTATTTTTTTTAAATATATTTATTTTTCTCTCCATTTCGTTTTATCCATACATCATTTTATTTTATTTTGTTATGAGAAAAAAAAGAAAAAGAAGAAAAAAATATATATATATATTTAACAAACTTGTTTTTATATATACATACATATGTATAAACAGGTTTGTTAAATGTTATATATACTGTAGCTGTCCAAACCCCAACATAATTGCTCATTTAAAGTTTTAAAGTTTTTGTAATTTCTTTATTTTTTTTATTTTTTTCTCTCCATTTTGTTTTATCCATATTTCATTTCATTTTATTTTGTTATGAGGAAAAGAAAGAAAAAAAAATGCCCTGGCCGGCATATATATATATATATACCTGAAAAAAAAACCTCCTCAACTGGCCAGGCATGGGCCATGCTGCTTCAACACCAACTGGGCTCCTCTCTCCTCCCTCTAATGATTGCCTATGGATAGAAAAGGGCAGCAGCCCTGAGCTATCAACCAGGGTCACGAATTTATGAACAAAGGGAGCCAATCAAATGGTTAAACATACATTTACTAAAGTACTGTCCTTTAGTACAATGCCACTTTATACTTCTACTCTATAGGCCTACATTTAAGAGGCAAATATTGTACTTTATACTCCACTACAATTATCTGGCAGCTGTAGTTACTTGTTTCTTTGAAGATGAATGTGCATAAGAAATATGATGCATTGTTGTACAGTAAAATAAGATACCCAACAGTATGTAAAGTAGCCTATTTCAAATGAACACCACCTTCACCATTTACAACATTGAAATGCTTCTTGCATGTTAAATAATGCATCAGTGCATCAGTGATAATAATCCAATGACCATATCATATAGGTTATATGTAAGAATAAAAACCTTTTATTATTATTATTTTTATTATTATTATTATATATAATTGTATTAATTAACTTCCAGGCAACATACTGTACAACTTAATATATTTTATTTTCCTGACATTTACATGTACATTGTTTTCACTTAATTTCACACATAATTGCCCAATATTCACACAACCAACACCAAACGTTTTCACATAGTCTTTAATATTTACCATATCAAAATATGTTTTCTCTTTTTCTTCACCCTGTCTTTATTCAGTTAGATTAAATTTATGTTAAAGTTAAACATAACTGAGTCACTACTGAGATACTTTAAATTACTAGTGTAAACATACTAGTAGTTTTCTGAACATATAATATTTGATTTAAAGTAGCATCTGATTTCATGTCAAAATGTCATTAATAAATTGCAATCAACATTACGTAAATGCTTACATGCAATAAATGCATGCATAATGAAACATAACATAAACATTCTCTGGGATTTACAGTGATTTCTCACTCTTACTGGGGCTGAATAAGACATTTATATCAGTACAACCAGAGAATGCAAAAGTATAAACATATACAAATTGTATGCAACTTTGAAGTAGCAGTTGGCAAATATATTAAATCTCAATTGATGAAAACAGCAATACTTTTGATAGAAAGCTAATTATTGCCACTGCAAACAATTATTCATCATCCAGACTCTTATTTTGACACAAATAAAACATAAATCAAGCACAGTTTTAAGGCATTTTATCACCTTTTCTCTGCACTTCTCATTCCATTCTTCTTTGTTCTCACTTACACTGCTTCGTCTTCCCCCCCTTGGTTTGTTGTTTGTTCAGGTACTTTGCCACACATGTGTAGGCAAGGAGGATCTCTGAGTCATTTGGGCAGGTGTGACGAAACTCATCTTGATTGTAGGCCTTATCCAGGTAACGCTTCAGACTTTTCAGCTCTGCAGGGATTTCAAAGTTGCGGTACACCTTACACACCACCTGGGGGAAGAGGGGGTTTTAGGATTGTATTATTTGCAAAAGGAAGTTGCAAAAGAACAGCTCATTACCACTGTTAACACCTCTTTGAGATAAAAATGAGTAGATCACTGTCTCAATGAATGGAAGTTTACATACTGCTGAACTCTGCCTACCCTGACAATGTTGAGTTTGGGAAGCAAGTTGCAGTCTGCCAAGGTGAGGGTGTCACCTTCCAGGTAGTGGCGAGACGACTCAGTGGCATTCGGGTTCTGGTCCAGCTCATGAGGGAGAGGCGTCTCTAGGTACATGTTCAGCTTCACCAGAGTTGACAGAAATTTCTTCTCTAGCCCTGAAAGACAGAAAAGTGTAACAGGCTTTTGTTATCCTCCAGGTCTCCATCATGTGGTTATATTTAAAGAGGACCTATTATGCTTATTTTCAGTTGAATACTTGTATTTTGGGTTTGTATTAGAGCCTGTTTACATGCTTTATGTTTCTCATACCGGCTGTGCTGCAGCACGTCTTTTCACCCTCTGGCTGAAACACTCCACCCCCCACACCCTCCGTCCCGAAAAAAACCCAATCTGCTCTGATTGGTCAGCTGGCCCACTGTTGTGATTGGTCAACTGAACCAAACTCTTTGGACTCCGCTGACTGTGTGTTCCAGTACCCATACTACCATACTATTTAGTATGCCAAATAAAGATTTAGCATGTCCTAATACATAGTTTGTCAAATACAGTATGCCAAAAATACCAGGATGTCCTACTACATCCGGTCACATTTTGCAGCATGCAAGCCAGCATGCTTTTCTGGCTAATCCGACCCACAATCCTCTGCACAGTGGATATATGAGCAAGAGGGTCAAAGTTGTAGGCGCAATGTTATGACGAAGTAGTATGTCCCAATTGTATGCATACTGCATGCAACAGTGCGTACTTTGTTACTAAAAGTAAAAAGAAAATGTATGCCATTTGGAACGTAGCCTAGCTTTGTTTTAGGGTGTGCCGAACTAGCTGTTATGCAAATGTGTTACTTGGTGACATCACCACGTTACAGAAGAAAAGGCAGGACTTCAATCAAGGCGTTTCAGGCTGTTCAGGAGCAGTGTTTCTGTGGGGGAGAGTAATTCTCTTTGGCGTGGACTTTGGGCTTTGTAACTTTGCAGACGTTTTACAGGCACAAAAAACTATATAACACACTAAAGGAAAGGGAAAAAGCACAAAACCATAATAGGTCCCCTTTTAATTAATGTAAATTAATTTTTAAAATATCCAATTAATGCCCTTACTGTCATTGCATCCAACATCGGAATTCTTTATATATCCTGAGAAATTTCGGAAGATGTCTTCTCCGGCATTGTTGGACTCTTTGTAGCGACAGCACAATTTTGGATACCTGCCATTGGTAGAATAAAAAATGTTGTGAGCGTGTGTCTGTGCAATAAAGAATGAGCTATTCAATGTGTTTCAAGAAGTGAAAAATACTTGACAGAAAACTACTATAGGCCTAGTCTATAGTCTACTCACTCTGGTGGGGCTAAGTTTTCCTCCAGGAACTCCTCGATCTTGTTAGTGTCATTTTTGACCTCATCATTGTAGACGAGGAAGGGAGGCTGAGAGCCTGGAGCCAAAGCTTTCAGCACATAAGGTGCTCTGCAGCAGAACAACAAACAATAAACAAGGATTAGCTCATCAAAGTTGGTCAAATGATAAAAAATTTGTAAGAAAGGGATAATAAGATTGCTTTTACATGTTCACTTCCTTTATTTTCCTTTACAGAGGACCTATTATGCTTTTCTGCTTTTTCCCTTTCCTTTAGCCCAAAGTCCACGCCAAAGGGAATTACTTTCCCCCACAGAAACACTGCTCCTGAACGGCCTTAAACGGCGTGCTTGGAGTTCCGCCTTTTCTTCCGTAACGTGGTGATGTCACCAAGTAACACATTTTGCCTTACAGCTATATGGCATGCCCGAAAACAAAGCTAGAGTGGAGCTGGAGCAGAGTCCAAAAAATTAAGTTCGGTTGACCAATCACAATAGAGTGGTCAAGCTGACCAATCAGAGCAGACTGGGCTTTGTGGGAGTACGGGGGCAGGGGCTCAAACAGAGTGTTTCAGACAGAGGGTGAAAAGAGGTGCTGCACAGCCGCAATGAGAGAGAAAAAAAGAAGTGTTATTTGAACATTAAAGCATGTAAACATGTTCTAGTAGAAAACCAAAATACAAATACACACATGAAAGTAAGCATGATAGGTCTTCTTTAAGGTTTGAGGACAACGTGCTCTCCGTAGGACACCCTCCCTGGCCATCCGACAGCAGACAGACAGATTTATGTGTGGGTGTTCCCAAGGTGTGTCCATTTCCTCATAAAACTCAAAATCTCCCCCAAAAAAAGAATACCGTATACATCTGTCTATATGTCTTATCAGCCTATAGTACTACTATTATACCTATTGTAACCTGTTCGCCCATATGTGTGGCATACACTGCAGTCCCTCTGCAAATCCTGCACTCTGGATGGATGGATGGATGAAATATTGAAGTGCAGTATAACGCTGAACACCTAAACATTTTTTTTCCTTCCAACCTTAACACTTTTTAATAGGAGCATTGTCTTGGGAATTTTATTAATAATAATAATAATAATAATAATAATAATAATAATAATATTAATAATAATAATAATAATATATAATTTAAATATTTATTATAATAATTGTATTATTATATGAGTGTGTATGCCTCACATCAACATTTATTTTGCAATCACCTTAATTATAGTGAGTGTGAAAAAGATGATCAACACCTATAAAAAATATAATACAATGCAATTGGCATAAATATAACCTTTGAAAATATTTATTTATTTATTTTTTTGAGACCGCATCACCAAAGAAGTTGCTGCATGTTGGTGTATTTCATCACATTATACTGTAAGCTGTATGTGTTAATGTGTTTAATACCTCAAAACCTTATAGAAAAAAAGACGTGTCCTCACCTCTTCATGTCCACAGTGGTGAGGGTGAAGTTGACCCCTTTCAACCAAAGAATCATGAAGAGTCTCTGAGAGAAAGGACAGTTCCCCACGCTCTCAGCATCAACACTGGCCTGACAGACAAACAAACATTACATTATTAACGCATGCACTTCTCATTGCTTGCAAACAGTGACATTAAAACAATAAAAGTAAACATGTTGTTGAAATGGGACACTGCCATTATGTATCTGACCAGATCATAGATAACTGCACAGGCATTCTTGTCAAGCCTGCTCTGCTCTGACAGGTTAAAGTACAACTGCTGAGGAATTTCCGATGGAGAATTGAGGTCACTTTTCACCCAGATTCAACAACCCAGTATCTAGATAGTGTCTCTGCTAGATATCATACATTTTCCTCTACAGCCTGATATCATTAAGTCACAGGCGTGCGTGCAGCCAAATGCATTTTTGAAAGGGCAGGACACAAGTTTACAAACTGGACAGGCCTCTTTTCAGTTGTTTGAAAGTCCCAGACAGTGTGAGGTAATAGATAAAAGAAAATCAAGTAAACAAAGTAGCTTGACAATACTCAAACATACACTTTGACACCTAGAAATTATCTTTTTTCATCTGTTTTTGTCAGCTTTTCTGAGATTTATGGCGACTGGAGCCGCAGTGGGCGAAGATTACAAAAACTACAGATTAAGTTATATATTAGATTTATTATAATAACTGCAAGTGTACCAAATGTTTGCTGTCAAGAAATATATAATACATATAATAACAAATGTATTTATGCTGTTTTATCCACATGAATTGAAGCAGGATTTTCTTTTAAACACAACACATCACAATTATTGTAGGTCTTACCTTAACGAAGAGTTCAATCTTCGGGGCCCCGGCCATCTTTCTTTCTCTGTCTCTGTCTTTTTCTCTCTGTTTTGTTAAGTCCATCTGTCTCTGTTGGATCCACAAAATGGTTTGTTCAGTCACTGTCAACCCAAAGACAAGTCAGAGATTCTTTAAAAATCTAATTCCTGTGTAATTATATCTATCTTGCAATCTCATTCTTTCACACACACGTCACTCTTTCACGGTTTCGATGAAACTGGTAGTAAGATGTGTGACAGAAGCCTATACTCACAGTCAGCACTGGATGCAAGAACACCACTTTATCTTCCTTTCACCTGTAGTTGGTTTTTAATTCCAGTATTTCACCTGTCGCTCTCTTCCCTCTCGTCTCTTCTGTGTGCCTGTTTCTGTTTTTTGTTCGTCTCTCACCACACCTGTCACTCTCTGAGAGGCAGCCTACACCCCCTCCGGCCTTTCCAGTCCAACCAGCAAATCTGGATCTCTTCCGTCTCACCTGTCAGCCTTCCAGCATATTCTCTGTAGGAAACCTGCCATTCTCAATCTGCAACTGTCTCAGTCTGTCCACGTTGGTTTTTATGTCTCCCCCTGTTTGCTCTCTGTCACTTTCTCTCTACTTAAATAAGTAAGTGCATTATTAGCAGGTCACAGAGGCCATATCACAAGATGGTGAAGTGCTTTCCATGAATGATTTAAGGCTCTGTGCAGCTGGAGTAATGTACAATAAAAGTGTTGAGAATGATTATACAACAAGTTTATTTCCTTCAAGTGCCTTATTTAATCAATTTGTACCCTGTAAGGCCAATAATATGTGTGAACTTCACAAAAATATGTGATTGTTGAACATCTCATTTTAAAAGCATTAAAGGGGAACTAAGCCCACTTTCAAAATTCATACATGTTATTCCTATATGGTCTAAGACAATCCAAAAAATATTAGTAAACATGAACAACTCTCTCCCAAATCCAAAAAGTAGAGTGCTAAAACTCAAACTTGTGATGTCATTGCGAATAAAGTCTGGAGCTGCTCCATAGACATCATCTCACAATCAGTCAAAGGGTACAGATGACCCCGGCCCAAGGTCATCTGTACCCCGGCCCAAGGCCATGCAAAGGTCTGTGGTTGATCCTTAAATGGGATCAAGTACCACAATTTACTTTTTAACTTATATCACTTACAATACAAGTTGTATATATTTACCTGATAAATACATTAATTGTTAACATAGAAAACAACTGATACCCCACCCCCTTTCTTGTTGTGAAAATGATGCAGTCGAAACTGGACCCGGGAAGCAGCAAGGTTCGAGCGACGGTTGCGCACCACACGGAGCCAGCCAGTGTCGGGGGCCAGACAGCATCGGGGGCAAGAAAGCATCGGGGGCCAGCCAGCAAATGAGCTTTATTCTATTGTAGTGTTCTCCGTTGTGAAACAGAAAATGTTCCCATATACTCAGATCATTCCCCTGGGTGCTCTCAGTGTCATCTAGAACATCTCTCCCCATTCATTGTCTATGGAGCCGTTCAACCTTTATACCCTATGACATCACTAATTAGAGTTTTAGCACTCTAGTTTTGGGATTTGGGAGAGAGTTGTTCACGTTTGGACTGTCTTAGACCATAGGAATAACATGTATGAATTTTAAAAATGGGCGTAGTTCCCCTTTAATATGCTGCTACAAATGCCTCCGTTCTTCTGATTTCAGGCTTTCCGCAAGATTTTTGGAAGCTGACAGCAGGGATTTGGTCACGTTCAGCCTCAGGAGCGTTAATGAGGTCGGGGCGATGATGTTGGGCGATAGAGGCTCGCAGGCGGCACTCCAGTTCATCCCCAGAGGTGTTAGATGGGATTGAGGTCAGAGCTCAGTGCAGGCCAGTCAGGTTCATACACACCAAACTCTGGCTTTGTGCACGGGGGGATTGTCATGTTGAAACAGGAATAGGCCTTCCACAAACTGTTGGAATCACACGGTTATCTAAAATATCACTAATTAAAGTATTAAGATTGTCCTTAACATTAATCAATGGAAAACAGTCCCAGTACTAAAGTGCACAAAAGTGTGTGTCCACATACATTTGGCCATATAGTGCATTTTCTTATCATGTCAGAAGATATTGAGAATTGGGAGTTTGTGGATGTATCATTACAGTTTAACAAGAAAATAGATTCACCTTCATCTTACCTGAAATAAAATACCTGCCCTCTGTTTCTCTAAGTTATCAATAGTGTTTTTGTAGTTTGATGTCTCTTGCTTGTTCCATGTCTTCCTCTCAGTTTGACGTGTTTGTTTTGCATTCATATCACAGCTTACTTTCAGTTGTTGATCAGCATTCATGACTGGCAGAAAATGCTCTCATGTAGCAGGTATTTGGCGAGGTTTCTGTGATCGGAGAGAGAAGGCAGAACATCCCCCCCACTCCCCGGAGCTAGTTGACATAAAGAGAAACAGTGTTGCAAGCTGAGAGGAGTGAGATAAAGATCCCAAAATAGAAAGAGACAGGTGGAGATATGGCTTTAAGCAGAGTCATTTCATAGGCCAGGATGCACAAGAGAAGAAATCATGAGGGCGTGATTGACAGTTACCTATGACTCTGTGCTGTGGCATCCACAAATTGCAGTCATAGATTGTACAAGGTTAATTAAAGTCTTTTGCTATTTAGTATTGTTATGTTAGAGATCTCACTGAAAGGATTTCTCTTTCGAACTCAGTTGTCCCTGGTAACACTGGCAGGAACAAAACAAAATGTCCTGGGTTTTTTGTTGTCTATGTTGCTGTCGTTGTGGTTGAATAACACCAACAGATAATCATAAAATGTGTAAATGTCCCACTCACAGACTATAAACCCCTGCTATCAGTTTCTTTGCAATCGTGATGAACTGAAAGGCATTTGTTGTATATCTTCACCTCACTGAAATTTGTGATGTCATTGGGTATAAAGTATGGAACTGCTCCATAGACATGAATGGGCAGAGATGTTCTAGATGACACTGAGAGCACCCAGAGGAATGTTATGAGTATATGGGAACATTTTCTGTTTCACAACGGAGAACAATACAATAGCATGAAGCTCATTTGGGTTGGTACAGCTGATAATGTCCAACAGGGTAGGAGGAGCAAATGGGGCTTGCATCCAGGATGGGCATAATGACTTCCTCTCCTTCCTTCTCGCCTTCCTTCTTGTCCAATCCAAACTTGGTGATGTCCACAGCTGGTGGATCAGGGTGGTCTGCTGCTTTCCAAAGCAGCACCTGTAGATGGACACGCTGTCCGTGGAGGTGATGTCATATCTGGCGACGTTCAGAGATGTTGACTTCCTCTGGTTGAGCTGCAGTACTCCCAAGTTCCTGTAGAGCTGCAGCACTCCCAAGTTCCTGTGGAGCTGCAGCACTCCCCTGTAGCTGTGCGGTGGCAGTCTCCTGTTTCCCTAGTTCCACCGACTGCCTTTCCTGACCTCAAGCCCTCAGGCCATCCTTGAGAGGGGTCCCGTCTCTCTGTCCCTGTTCCTCGGGGGTCCCGTCACCGTGTTCCAGTGGGATCTCGTCTTCATGGCCGTGTTCCAGTGAGGTCCGGCCTACGTCGCTGGCCTCCAGAGCGATCCCGCCTTTATTGCAGACCTCCATAGTGGTCCTGCCTACGCCGTCGACCTCCAGGTCGCTGTCTGCCTGCCCCGCTGCCTGTCCTCCAGAACGGCTCTGCATGCCTGGCTGTCTTCTATATTGGCTCCGCCCTTTTGGTCCTGGGTCCTGGTCGTCCTCCAGATCTGCTCCCAGGCCACTTGCCCCCCGAGGCCCTCCTCTAGACCCCTTCCAACCACTCTGCTTGGTGTACTGGATCACCGTGGCAGGATGTCTTGAAGCCGTCCCTTGAGGGCCTCAGTTTTAGTACTGTCACAGGTGCGGCCTTACTCACACAGCCTTACAACTTATTTCCCAGTGTCTTGCGTCACCATCTCCACCGTGTTTCCAATTCTCCTCTGTGTGACTCTCTGTGTATTTGTGTGTAGGCGCGGGCGTGGCTTCTCCGCTCACTCTCACAGCTCCTGGCTCCCTGATTGCTGCCAAGCTGTTTCACCTACTCCAAGCCACATACCTGCAGTACATCAACCCATTAGCCCTGCAGTATATCAACCTTGGCTTTCCTCCAAGTCCTCGTCAGACTGTTCCATCAGCTACAGTGGAAGTGTAATGTTTCTAGCTGCTCCTTGTTTTCCTGCTTTAGTGTTTTATCTCCTTGTGTGTTTGTGCCTAATCCTGTTTTTTTCCCTTGTGCCTCAGTCTCATCCACCTTCCTGCTTACTTCCATGTACAGCCTCGCCCTCATCCACCTTGCTCAGACGGACCAGCCTTTCCTCTTCGCTCTGCTGCCCTCTGCTGTCAGCAGCCATCACTGTCGCCTGAGTACTTTTTAATAAATCACTTAAACTTCATCTGTCTCTTTGTTATGTTCTGCGCTTGGGTACACCTTTTGAACTCAGTCTTAAACTAAGTCTTAACAACAAATGTATGATCTTAAAAGAATAAAATAAGCACAACCCACAATAGAAACTAATCCAAGGAGTATAAAACATGAACCACACACGCACACAGTCATTACAAAAAGAAACATGAGACAATTTTCCCATTTAGTGCTTTTGCCACAATTGAATTTTTACACTGCACATTAATACAGTTTCTGGTCATTTATTTGTATCAAGGACGGATAATTCAGTCCGTCCAAACCATTATACATCTAGTAGAGGAGAGCACACATTACGCCTATTTTAAAGTCTTTACACTGGTTACTTGTTAGTTTTCGTATTGATTTTAATATTCTTGTATTAGTTTATAAGGCACTACATGGCCTTGCACCAGACTACCTTGCAGAAATGCGTTTGGTTTATGAACCAGGGAGGCCCCTCAGTTCCTCCGGTACTTCTCTTTTAGTTGTTTCGCAAAGCAGAACAAAAACACTTGGTGATGCTGCTTTCAGCCGCTGGAACAACCTTCCAGAGGAACTGGGAGGATGTTAACTAAAAACCCATCTATTTAGTCTGGCTTTTATGTAGTGTTCTATAATTTTATAATTGTATGGTTTTATTGTTTATACTTATTTTATCTATCATCATCATTATAGTGTTTATTTTACTATATTTTGTTTAATCAACATTTTCATTATCTCTTTTATTCTATTTTATTAAAATTTCATTATTTTAATACAATCTGCTTATTCTGAGTAGTTTCATCATTTTTATTTATTTATTTGTATTGTTATTTTTATTTCCTTGTATTTTATTTATCTTTTATCAGTTTAAATACCCATCTTTTATTGCTTTCTTATTCAATGAACTTTTATATTGGTTGTTTTGGTGTGCATTAGTCTCTAAATCCATTTTTAACATTCTACATTTTTGTCAATCGTCTGTACAGCACTTTGATTTGCATTTGACTTGTTTGAAAGGTGCTATATAAATAAAGCTTGATTGATAGTACTAACTTAAACTCTCAGATTGGTGTGGTCAATATTGTGATCACATACTACATTTTAAGCTCCATAACAGAGCTACACTGATAACTCACTGGGGTGTGCTCACCCCTGTGTAACCCCTCCACGTTAATTCTGTTCACACACGCTTCCTCTTTTGCCATCAGTGCACAAATGCGGAAAACACGTTCTCATATGATCAGTTGTCCTTGCAGAGTATTGCCAAAGAGACAAAAGAGCAGAATAGAATCTTGAAAAATTACTTGAAAGCAGGAACTGAAGAGGACGTGGAAGGGTAGAGAGGGGTGGGAGAATGTAGCATGATGCTGAGCTCAAATCATATTCAACAATCTCTCAGAAAGCCACACCTCAGCTTCCTTAAAAGGGGCTGCGTTTTAAGCACTTCAAGCTCACCATCACGTTCCTACCAGCAGCAACCGAAAATGGTATCAGTGGTGACTGAGGACGGAGGACAGACCGCTCATGACGTGATCAGGTTAGTGGAGGAAGCTTGGGGTTTTCTTTGTCATTCACTCGGGTTATTGTGGTCTGACTTCTGAAATATGTTGTTCTCACATATTCTTTTGTAATCTCTATATGTCACAAAGTACAAAATCATCAGCTGTGCGTCAAAGCTGATTGTACTGATTGAGTGTAAGTGTCGGTGAATAAATACATTCAGCATTGGAAGTAAATTGGTGTGCCCTTTGCAGCCTCCAGCGCTCTACAACTGCCAGTGAGGTGAACGGTGCCACTGTTTTACAACATTAATCGTTCACCACATCCTGTTCACAGTTGGTCTCGAAGTCTCAACTATAGAAGCTCACTTAAAAAATTAATGACTGTAGTAATATTCAATTATATCTGGAGGCCTTCGTGTCTTAATCTCTCACCTCTGCTGGCAAATATGTGCTATTCTACAGAGACATTGTGTACATATAGCTGTCTATGTACACTAATTTGTTCCAGGAACTACGCTTTCTCATTATATGATAAATCAACAAATTATGTTCTTTTAAAGGGGAACTATGCCCTTTTTAAAAATTCATACGTTATTCCTATGGACCAAGACAATTCAAACATATTACTAAACATGAACAAGTCTCTCCAAAATCCCAAACCTAGAGTGCTAAAACTCAAAGTAGTGATGGCATAGGGTACAAAGCTTGAACTGCTCCATAGAAAATTAATGGGTAAAGATGTTCTAGATGACACTGAGAGCACTCATGGGAATGTATCCGTGTTTTTATGTTAAAGGGACTGTTTGTAAGAATCAGAAATGCTTGTTAACACCAGTGGCCGTTAAGTCAACAAAAGTCAGGGTCGGGCTCGAGCTTGTGCTCGCTCTACATAGACATGAACGAGCATCGATCAAAACAGTGAGGCGACACACGTCAGCTAAAAAGAACAATATCACTCTATATTTCAGCTGCTTGGCAATAATGTTAGCTGACCAGACCAAGGTCTCTCCATGAATCAATGCTGATCCTAGTGTTGGCTATTCCTGCTTCAGCATCCCGACCGTGGCCGGAGAAAACAGGGAAGACACCGGCGCCCGGTCGTAGACGATAACGTTTCTCGCTGCGGAGCCCCGTCACTTCACAAGACACGGGAAACCTCTGTTGGTCTGGAGGAGCTGCAGCAGTTATTTCTGCACAAACGTCCACTGTACATTCACTGGATATTCTCAGAGCTACGAAGTCTTCTGCAGTGTGTAGCGTGTGCACATGAGTGAAGGCAAGCAGGCAGGCAGAGGAGTAGAGTACATCAGAGACTCCGGCCCTGGAGACCAAAGCTACGGTCTCCCCCGTGTCCTCCGACCGCGGCCAACACTGTTTTGCAAGACGGGCTTCACTAGATAGAACTTTGCGGTTTTGGTGCTTCCGTGTAGTTTATGTTGGAGTCTTGGGACACCGACCCGGGTGACTTAATCGTGTAAGAAGTTACAAACAGTCCCTTTAATAATTTATTCATTTAACATGTAAATACATAAAACTTGTATTGTCGGTGATATAAGTCAGGAGGCAAATTATGGTACTTGATCCCAATTAAGGGTCAACCATAGGCCTTTGCATGGGCCCCCCTTGGGCCTTGGACCAGGGTCTTCTGTACCCTTTGACCCCTGCCTGACTGATTGTGAGATGATGTCAATGGATGGCTGTTTTCCAGCTTGGGCTACAGCACTTAGGGCTTCCTCCTAATGTATTTCTCTTTTTTGTACATATAGAAAAACTGAAGCTAATACACACCTTTCTCTTGAGGCGTGGTTGAGCAGAAAACTGTCTATGATGGTGAGTCTTCGTCATACTGGCTGACTGCTGAGTTGGAAAATCTGATGGTGAGTCATCATTACACCACAGACACTAGAACAAAACCCGCACAGCTTGTACAAAAAGGTGTTATCAACCTTCGGTAACGCTGAGGACATTAATGTTTTTGGCTTTCACTGTTTTTTACTTCACATAGTCATGACTGCCGCACCCAAAACCTCCCTTTGAGATGGTGGCTTATTTTTTCCTGTTTACTGATGTCAGTGTAAGGTCATGCTCTCTGCACGTTACTCTCTGTGGGCCTCCAATCATAACCCTAAGTAGATTTTGAATGAAAACTTGATGTAGAACTGAATAAAATGAAATGCTGTCCCTGAATATGTACTTTTCATGTATTCATTAAAGGGGACCTATTATGCTTTTGTGCTTTTCCCCTGTCTTTTAGTGTGTTATATAGTTTTTTGTGCCTGTAAAAGGTCTGCAAAGTCACAAAGCCAAAGTCCACGGCAAAGGGAGTTAAGCCTGGTTTATGGTGCAAGCAGGTTGTACAGACATCTCTACAACTGTTCTATGAGAGACCACAGGGACAGTCACATGTCAGTAAATTCTTGGAAAGAAATAATCAACACACTGGGGAAAGAATAGGCTTTTTGCCGCAGGCTGTGAAAGAATATGAGAGATCGTTTAGTAAAAGCTAAAAAAAAAGGTCTCATGGAAAGAGCGGCAACCCTAGGGGAAGCACAGAGAGCCAGGAAGTCATTTTGACTTCGACGTAAGCGACGGTAATAATTACAGTACACAAATGCAATGTTTGGCGGTACGTACGTCAATGTTTAGTGTTTGTTGCTAGGCAGCCTACTTTCCTTTCCGGTAACACTCGTTGACTTCTAGCTTCTCCACAGAATATTTTGTTTGTACACCTCCTGCCGTTTCAGAGCATATTGCAATGAATAATGCGTTGAGCATAAACGCCTCTGTGAATGCTCGTAGTCTACGAAGGCTCGCACCAAAGTGTCTCACGCAAGTATAAACAAAGCTTTACTCTCAAACACAGAAACACTGCTCCGGAACTGCCTGAAACGCCTTGCTTGAAGTCCCGCCTTTTCTTCCGTAACATGGTGATGTCACCAAGTAACACGTTGGCATAATACCTGCCTAGCGGCTAGTTTGTCACGCCCTCAAACAAAGCTAGTTAGAGCGGAGCTGGAGCAGAGTCCGAAGAGTTTTGTTCGGTTGATCTATCACAACAGTTGGCCAGCTGACCAATCAGAGCAGACTGGGCTTTTGGGGGCGGGGCAGGAGCGCAAACAGAATGTTTCAGACAGAGGGTGAAAAAAGATGCTGCAGTAGAGCTATCATAAGGAAAGTAAAGAGTTTTTTGAACATCAAAGCATGTAAACATGTCGTACTAGAAACCCAAAATACTAGTATGTACCTGAAAATAAGCATAATAGGTCCTCTTTAAATGGGTAAAATCACTGATATGTTCATTTAACATCTGCTTAAGACAAAAGGTGAAGCCAGAAACCCTCATTGCTCCTTTATAACCCTACTTCTTAATTCCTTTTGTGACAGGGGTGTGATAACATTAAAAGAACTGTACTCAGCCCAACGAAGACACGCCGCCTCCTCCTCTCCTTTCTCTGTATTTTACCGCTGTGTCTTCTCAATGGATGGCCAAGAGGATTCATGGCCTGGACAGCCATAAATCCCTCCGCCTTCCGTGACTGGAGCAGCAGTAGAAACGTCACCATCCTGCTGTGGTACTGGCCCTATGGAAGGTCATTCAGCCTGAAGGGTGATGTGTGCTGGGACCTCTACCGCATCCCTCGTTGTAGACTGGTGGACCAGCGCTCCTTGTTCCCCTCAGCTGATGTGGTGGTGTTCCACAACACAGAGCTAGTGCTGGGCCGCCAAAAGTTGCCCGTTGACCTTCCACGGCCGCAGGGCCAGAGGTGGGCCTGGATGTCCCTGGAAGCCCCTGTTAACAATGGAAACTTGTGTAAGTATGCAAATATCTTCAACATGACCATCACCTTCAGGAGAGATGCTGATATCACTGTACCTTACGGCGAGCTGCTACCAAAGGAGGCTGAAGGACATTTGGTGGAAGACATCCCTGCGAATAAGAGCTTTCTGGCCTGTTGGGTGGTCAGCAACTACAGGAGCCACCAGAAGAGAAGCAAAGTGTACAAAGAGCTTATTGCCACAGTTCCTGTGAAGGTTTACGGTCGTTACACAAAGAAACGCCTCCCCTCTAGTGCCCTCTTACCTACAATATCTCGCTGCTACTTCTATTTGGCTTTTGAGAACACAGTCGCCAAAGATTACATCACTGAAAAGCTGTGGAGGAATGCTTACCAAAGCGACGCGGTGCCCGTCGTTCTGGGACCGCCATTAGGCGACTACAAAGCTGTGGCTCCACCTAATTCTTTCATCCACGTTAATGAGTTTGCATCCGTTAAAGACTTAGGAAAATATCTACAAGAGCTTGCAGGAGACAAGGAACGCTACAGTAAATATTTTACCTGGAAACATGAGTGGAAAGTGAAGTTGTACACAGACTGGAGGGAGAGACTGTGTAAGATCTGCTCACAGTACAACAGTTTACCTCAGGAGAAAGTTTACTCCGACCTAGAGGCCTGGGTCAATTAGGAAACCTTGTTCAAGGACACTATGGAAACATGTATACATACAGTATATGCAACTAACATAACATGCTTGACCCAGTGAATTAAAGCCCACTGATATCCCTAGCACTTTATACCAAACACCTGACCTCTCTAGGGTTAAAAGAATAGTTTGACATTTTGGGTAATACGCTTATTCGCTGTTTTGCCAAGAGTTAGATGAAAAGATTTGTTAGCACTCAAAAGTAACTCTTCGCAAAAAAGGGAATAAGCACATTCCCAAAAATGTTAAACTATTCCTTTAAATAAACACAGGCCCATACTGTGCAATGACTCCCAGCCTTAAACACATGTACTGTACAGACGCTTAACAAGCACCAAGGTTACTGTAAATGGCACCGACAGTCTCTGATCTATTTTTTATTAAAGTGCTTCCATTAAAGACTACCGAGTGACCTTTGGTGGACACACGGTGGTCGAAGTCTTTAAAGTACAAAACTTTTAAAGGGGTTAGGTGTAAGAATCACAAATTGCTTGTTTACAACGAAGGTCCCTCCATTAAATCGAAGGCCTAGGATGTTGATCCTAGCTTCCCCCCTGACGCCGGTCAGTTTTGCAAGATGGGCTTCACTTTACTTTTTTGTGCTTCTGTAGAGTTTGTTTTGGAGTCTGAGTTGTGGTGGGTGCTAATCGTTTGTTGCCGTTAGCGGACTCCATTTCCAACCAAACATTAGCTATGGTTGCACACTGTTAGCCCTGTAGTGGAGCTAAAAATAAAAGGCATTCACGACGTACATGACGCATAAAATAAAATTTGACCAATAAAAGTAACATTTGTTTATATTTCCTCTCTCCAAGGGGAGAAAGCTTGAAATTGCAGTGTCAGCATATCATTTAAATGTAAAATGCTTAATATTTTCATAATGTACCATTCAAAAAGGCAGGCACTATGTTGGATGATTTGATATCAAAAAGCTTATTTTTTTTCTATTTGATATTTGTCATTTTACTTTTGCACTGTTTGTAAGAATATGTTTCATGTCCATCTTCCCTTGTTAATAAAAACAATGGTTTACTTAAAAAAATAAATTGTCACTCATTGCACCATGAACTACTTGTGATACAAAAAAAAAAACTCCACTTCCTCAAACCAATGTAAAACAGGAGGTATTTCCAGTTACTGTAGATAATGATACAGATTGTAGAGATGCATTAAGACCAAAGAAACCATCATCACTATTCAGTTTCTCAGACTCTGCTTCCATATATGGTTGTAAATTAAAATGTTGGACTCTATAAGAGTTAGGCTGGTTATTATACTGTACAATAAAAGGCTGGGACA
Source organism: Sebastes fasciatus (assembly GCF_043250625.1). Lineage (NCBI taxonomy): Eukaryota > Metazoa > Chordata > Actinopteri > Perciformes > Sebastidae > Sebastes > Sebastes fasciatus. The sequence continues at coordinate 19,110,909 of NC_133813.1, forward strand.
TGAGTAAAATTTTACTGGAGTATATATATATATATAAGAAACAATATTTCAGCAGTTTACACATATCTTTCAACACATTGACATTTTCAACATAAAGATTATATGCATTTAAGGCTAAAGGTGTTTTGATTGAAAACTCTGTAGCTAACATTTCAATAAATTATAATTTAATGCATTTACAATCTGTTGAGAAAATGTCACAGTAAAAACTACTGGTTACAGTCCAACAGTTATGATTGCACATTGGTATTATACGTCTGTAAAATTATTCATGAGGCAATACTATGTTACCATTAATGCTGATTTAAAAGGATTGTTTCAATGTTTTCTTCTGACAACTCTTAAAGGTTTGGTCTTGCTAATAAATTCATCATCTGAAGGAACTTAAGTCATGTGAGGTATAGTCAAGAAGAGCGACTACATTAATGCACAGAAAAAAAAAAATTACATCCGAGTAAAACATAACTTTTTGTACAAGACCAGACAAATACTCCAATAGGCACCCAAATTAGATTTTTTTAGTATTTAGTGTTATTCAACATTTCATAAGTGTAAAAACCCTTTAAAATAAAAACAAAAGAGGTATTTGAAATACAATTTGACAACATAATCCAAGTCATCTCATTGCCATTCACCCAAGACATTGAGATAAAGTTGACAGTGTGCAATTGGTAGATTTACAGCAAAGACACTTGTGGGTAACAAATCATTAATCCCTCAATAATACTTAGAATCTCACCATCCCCCCCATTGACGCTAAAATATTGGCTAAAGACGTCGATGATAATCAACAACCATAAGGCCAAAATCTGGTATACAAACAGGACATTTTTTTTTTCTTAAAAAAAGATATAATATTCAACATTACAAAAGCAACTTTGTGCAAAAACAATGGAAAAATTTGTGAAGAGTTGCATTTTTTTCCACTTGAATGAGGCAGTTCAGACAAATACTGTTGCTGCTCTATTCATATGGGAAACGGAAGTATTGCACAGACATTGACCAAACTGTTGAGGATAAATTTGGTTTAAATTCCCCCCACCCGGATCTCTCATCATCTACACCACAGAAAACCTGCCCAGGATTTAGCCAAAGTGAAAGCTGGCTCTTTAACCATCCTCACTCCACAACTGGACCACGTACTGTAGCACCAAACCTCACATGATTAAAGCCTATGGAATAACTTACTATGCATAATCGAAGAACACAAAACAGAAAGGCACATTCAGTTTAAATTTCAAAGCAGTTGCAGGTCACAGTTAGAGGAAGGTCATTAAGTTTCGCCATCAAAGCAGGAACAAGAAACCACTTTTATCCATCTCACTGCTGTGGTCAGAGGACACTTGGAATGTTTCTATCCCGCAATCCGCCGATATGATCGATCTGGTTACCGGATTTAGAGGCTCATCTTCCATCTTGAGTTGAGGTTGGGACAGAGGGGCTTGTGGGAAGGCAATCTGTGGTTCTGGCCTACCTGAGCATGCTTATCCAGTCAGGTGGCTAATCAGTCCGGGGTGTAGGGCTTGTTTCAGGACGTCGGGTCGATGCATCGGGGGCATGTATAGTGTGGGAGGAGGGCCGCCGTGGTAGACGGAACCAGGGTAGCCCTGACCGGGCATGGGGGAGGGGGCCATGTTCAGTGGGGACGGACTCTGCTGCTCATAGTACTGGCCGTCGCACTCCTCGTCTAGCGGCAAGGCCAGGCGCTTTCCTTTCTGTCTCCGGTTGCAGAACCAAACGCGTACGACCTGCCGGGAACAGCATGAGACTTTTAAAAATGTGAACAATTGGACCTTTAAAAAAAAGGCACAATTTCATCACTTTTTAGAATTTGTACTTACATCTCTCTCCAGACCCAGGTCATCTGAGATGTGTGTGATCTCCAGGGTGTTGGGCTTGGGACACTTGATGAAGTAAGACTCCAGAGCGGAGCGCACGGCTCCCTCCAGACTGGTCCTCCTCTTCCTCTTTCTGGTGTCGACAAATACTCGCTCGATCTTGTACATCTGAGGAATAAGAACAATGTTCGTCACGCAGTGTTGACTACAGCATTAATTATTAATATCTGTATACTGGATAGATTGTTGTCCCATTTTGGTGCTTGTCATATATGGAGGTCATGGTTTAAAGGACATATTATGCATTTGTGCTTTAAGATTTTCCACTTTCCTTTAGTGTGTAATGTAGTTCTTTGTGCATGTAAAAAGGTCCGCAAGTTACGTCCAAAGTCCAAGTCAAAGGGAGTTACTCTCCCCCACAGAAACACAGCTCCTGAACTGCCTGAAATGCCTTGCTTGAAGTCCTACCTCTTCTTCTGTAACATGCTGATGTCAGCAAGTAACACATTAGCATAGCGGCTAGTTTGGCAGGCCCTTAAACAAAGATAGAGCTTGAGCAGAGTTTGGTTCGGTTGATCAAATCACAACAGTGGGCCATCTAACCAATTAGAGCCGACTGGACTTGTTCGGACATGTTCTATTAGAAACCCAAAATACAAGCATGCACCTGAAAATGAACATTATAGTTCCTCTTTAAATGAGATTTCACCAGATGGCTCAATTATGGCCAGTAGGTGGCATGGTACACTTCACAAGAGTATAGAGGGCCTTGATTCAGGCTTGCCCAGCAGGAAGTTAGCCAGGCCTGAAAAGACCCAATGATCCCATGAAGCTTCTTGGTGATCACTCTGTTGTCTTGTAAACTAGTCAGCAGATGTCAGTATAGCAGACTTACATCCTGGGGATTGTCCGAGGTCTCGGCCTCATTCAGCCATCTCTGAAGAAGGGGCTTCAGCTTGCACATATTCTTGAAGCTCAGCTGCAGGGCCTCGAAGCGGCAAATGGTTGTCTGGCTGAACATCTTACCTATGTGCACACACAAAAACATCAAATATGACATATCACAATAAAATAAAGACTTAAAGCCTAAACTATGATTAACACACACCAAGAGTCCCAATCAGTTTCAGGGTTTTGTTTTCCTATAAACCCTCATGCACCAGTTCAGTTGCTCCTTTTAGTAGTGTAAAGCGCCTAATTAAAGTTCTGATCTAAGCCAACACAAACTAAGACTATACAGTGTTTTTAGAGTAGATCCCAGATTGACCATGAAGACTGGGGACTCAGTTATGACATGACAATTTTTCTCAGATTTGCATTGCCTGTTGCTGACTCTTAAATTATTAACAACTCAGAACTAAAAAAAAGTGTGTAGAATATAAACCAGTATCTCCATATGGGAACCAAACTTACCATAAAGGTTACCCAGGGCAAGGCCAACATCAGCTTGAGTAAAACCCAAGGTGATGCGTTTGTGTTTCAGCTCCTTGGCGAACTGCTCCAATTCTTCTGTGGAAAGATTCTCCTGAACAAGAAAAAATGGAAAAAACACTGAAAATGGGAAAAGTTGTGCACATTTTCTAGGTGGTATTACAGTTATTTCTACTAAGTTGCATTGAACTGGAGAATTGCTCCAGTTCTTCTGTGAAAAGATTCTCCCGAACAAGAAATAAATTAAAAAACATTGCAGATGGATAAGTTGTGCACATTTGTAGAAAATGAAACACATTGAAGATGGGAAAGGTTGTGCACATTTTCTAGTTGGTATTAAAGTTATTACTAAAATTGCATTGATTCTCAGAGAAAAAAAAAGAAAATTGGAGCCCTGGTTCTTTACCTCCTCAGAGTCGCTGCAGCCGCCGCTGGAGGAGCCGCTGCTCCGCGTGGAGGAGGCCGGGTTCTGCGTCGGAGGCCCGGCAGCAGACTGGGTTGGGTTCACGCTGAAAAACGCGTTCCCTGGAAGCCCGTTGCTCGGCGGCGAAGGGGACATCGATGGCGAGGATGCAGAGGATGTTGAGGGGTTTTGATTGCTGCTGCCGGGCGGTGTCATGTGGGTGATCCCCGGCCAGAAAGACGGGTTCCAGGCCGGAGAGTAGAAGACCCCGTGGGACATGGAGGCAGCTGGGTACTGTTGCACCTTTATCTCCGTGGAGTAGTCTTCACCGGTGTCCTTCTCAGTCTTTATCTCGGGTAGTTTGATTTCCCCCCGGGTCTCTGCTATGGGGGGACTCAGGTTTAGAGGCTGTGCAGCTGCCGTCACACCGGGTACCTGGCCGGTGTACTCGGGCGCTGCAAAGGGATACCAGTGTTTGGGTTGCGCAAACTCTCCAGCCTGCAAGTCGGATCCTCTGTAGTCGCTGGAGACGGATGGGAAAGCGAAAAAGGTCTGCGCGGCTGCCGGTGGGATGCCACCATAAGCGGCGGCTTTGTTGTAGAAGAGGCCCGGGTCTGGCAGGACGCCGCCGTGGTGGTGGTGGTGAGGAAGCTGGAAGGACGCAGCGCTGCTCTCATGACCCAGAAATTGGGTGCCAGGGTTGGTGCGGCTGAAGTCAAATGGCCGGACTTGGCACTCCGGACTCTGGGATCTTTCAGACATCTTCCAAACCTATTAACAAGCGTGGGGAAATTTAAAAGTTAAAAGAAAAGTTAGCTGAATCTAAACCTGCTCATCTGTTTTCACTTCTACGCACACACACACAAAGTGGGATTATAGAATCAGAATCAGAATGCAGAATCTGAATTCTGATTCTGAGGAAGATGCCCAGCACCTGTGCGAGAAAAGTCCGTTTTAGAGGAGAAATTGTGCTAAAAAAAGTTGAAGTAGGCCTGAGCAGCTGCCGTTTCTTTTGGTGAGACATAACCACCAATACGCCTTCAGGCCTATACTCCATAAAGTTGTGTCTTTTAACACTTCATCCAACTCACCTCACCTTCAAGCTCAATGCTCCTTCTCTTGTCCACGGCGGCTCCACAGCTTTTCCTAATCACAGCTGCTGGGTGTTTGGTGATGAGTGCCTCATCTCTACGCCCATTGGCTGACGCAGACAATTACGCACAGCTGATTAGGTGAATTTGTGAATGACCTTGATTCTTCCCCAAAGTAGTGGGCGTGGTTTCAGCCATTTCTGCTGCAGACCTACTGTTTTGTGAATTTAAAAGTCATTAATTGTAAAAAAAAACCCAAAACTGTTATACAGTAACATATTAATAATTCAACAGTTTTAAATCACCTTCAAAAATATTTACATTGCTAAATAGGCACATGTCACTGCTCCTGTACATACATACATACTATAACTATACTAACTTGCTCACCTCATACATGAATTATAATGCTTTGGTTTGTTTAAGTTATTCCCTCTTTAAGGAGACGGCTTTGATATTAAAATCCCTGTCATTCAGACCTGAATTCGTTTGAATCACTAACATTTCAGCCTAAGTTAAATAAATTGACATCCTGAATAGCTGTGATAAAACAAATTAACTTAATGAACTGGGGCGTATTTAATTAGAAACAAACAGATAAGGGCCTAATTTATGTTTTGGCAGCTCATAAGCAACATTAACAGAAAGAAAACAAATATGGCTACTGGAAATTAGTGTTATGTCTAGAAATAATGAGATAAGCAGGGTGATTGTTTACACCCATGGAAGTGTTGAGTTTGTTGTGAAAGCTTGTTTGTGCTGGAGAATTAGTAGTTTTTCATTTGTATGTTTACCAATAGAATATTGGGTATCTTTGTCTGAGGTCTGTTAAATCGTCTTGATTTGTATTTGACTTTGTGCTGGGGATTACATTATTTTACATCAGATAAAGCAGGGGTTTTATTTTTATTTTGCATTAATAAAAAAACAAGATTAATGTCACAATACTGTTTTGTCATTAAGATGAGTATTTGTACAGTAGCAGTAGTAGGATTTCTGCTACTTTTCATTCTGAATTGCTTGCCAAACTCTAAACAAATGGAAGAAAACTAACTCATAAAACCACCAGCAGCAGCATTCATTCAGGTGAACTTCTCCCATTCAGCCTTGATCGATGGTCGTTCAATGGGCTGGCTGGATGGTGCAGATGCGCTCCCCCAGCGAGAGTCGTTGGCCGCAGATTGCGGCAGGAAGACACACTGCGGGATGGAGTGGGGGTGCCATTGTACGAACTGGCCCCGGGGCACCCCGTGGATTTCAGATCCCGACTTGCGATGGTCGACCATTAGCTCCTTTTCAGATTGGAACAATAAGTCTCAACCCTTTGATTCCGCCCCACACCCACCTCCTCCAGTCTCACCCCCCTCCTCCCATCCTCTCCTCTCCCAACAAACATCAGGCTGCAGTTTCACCCTGGTCTGGTTTGCAGGTCTTAGGGCCAATACCTGGCCTGCATGGCATCCAGTCTGATTATGGCCTGGAGGTCCAAAACTGGTCTGAGGACCAAGGTGCTGTCTGCAGTTGCAATAAACAAGTGTTGGGATATCTACAGCCTAAAACGAATGAGCACCAGATTAATTATAATTATTGGGGTTTTTATTTTATTTTATTATTTTATGTCTTATTTTTAATTGTAATTTATTTTATTATTTTTTTAAGATGTTGGGATCATGGGGTGGGCTGGGTTGGGATACAGTATCTATAATAAAGTTGTTTGATTATTTGATACTTTTCTGAGAACTACTGTAAAGCATCGTAATTCAACAAATAAAGAGAATTACACATTATTTTAAGTAATACAAATAAATTAAATAATTTTAGGCTTCACAATTCAACAAATAAAGAGTTTTACAAATTATTTTAATTAATAAAATTAATTAAATCATTTTAGGCATCACAATTCAACAAATAAAGAGTATTCTAATTTATTTTAATTCATCAAATACATTAAATAATTTAAAATAAAGTAATAACTTGAATAATTATTTTTGAAGCCTCTAGAGCAACGTTTACTCTCTTTGTTTTTGCACTATGGCCCCTTAAAATGAAGTGAAACCTGACTGGGGAACAATTTGATTAAGCAATGATGTTACTTTCGCAGATTGTTCTATTTTATTTTTAAACAGGGGAAGTTTCGGTGCATTATTTCACAAGAAAATGTGGAAAAAACAACAGAAATATATAATAAAGTCTAGCAGAAACAGAATTTCTTCTTCTGAGTTTGGAAAGGAGGTCAGCACTCTCTCTCTGCCCTCCGAGATACAAAGTTATGTAGGTCCAGGACCAGGGAACCTTAGGGGGACCACACGAGCCTGCTCAATAGCTTAAAAGACATCAAACCCCAACCCTACAAGCATTGTCCTGGGCCATGGACTTGGGGGAATAATTGTCATGCAAAAGACAAGACAGCAAGAGAGATAGTAGACTTCAGGCAGGGTTTCAGAGAAAAGAGAGAGCAGAGCACCGAGCTCTCAGGGTGTCCAAAGAAGGGAGGGGGGGAGAAGAGAGGGGGGTCAGTGTTGAATAGCTCAGTACAGTGAGGAGGAGATGTGTGAGGGGAGTATCTGGGGATTTACTTGAAACCCCCCCTCAGATGTCTCAGATCTTGTCTTTAGTTCTTTTTAAGTGGCCTCTTCAAGACACCTCAGAGATCTGCTCGCGGGGCAAGACGGGTCAAACAGAGAGAGAAAGGGAGAAAGTTCTAGATAAAAGAAAGCAGCAGTGTGAATGTGTCGCACACCTCAACCAGTCACACCAGTGGAGGGAAACTACCTCTACCTTCAGCAATGTAACCAAACCAACCCCAAAGTATCAGACTATTGCTCAGTAAAATGATTGCTCTTCTGACCTCACTGTGTATAAGCTGTGTGAATTCAAAGGAAAGCAATACTGGGCGTATGTGTGATATCAGACTCAAAGGTTTTACCGTCACATGATTGACAATCAGTCCTACTGTAAGAAACTTGTTGATCAATCGATCTCTGATCAGGTTATATAGCCTTTTGTGTAAATGTCGCTGTGACCGTGATTTTCTTTTTTTTCTTGACATGGTCTTTCATTTGAGGATGTAACGGTTTTTACTCATGTCTGCACATGTGAAAATGACACGTTAGTCTACAGCTGCACTTGTCACCTTAAGAGGAGATAGTGTGAGTTTCATTTAGCGGTTCATGTGGTGACTAAAAAAGCACTTCTGAGAAGTTCCATTTAATAGGAATACCCTGTTATAAATAACTTCCTGAACACTGCAATCTACACAACTAAAACGGTTATTTTATTGCATTATTGTAATGTTTTTTCTTCTTCTAAAGATAGATATGGGCATAAATACAAGCCACTATCTTTAAGGAGACAGCTTTGATATTAAAATCCATGTCATTCAGACCTGAATTCGTTTTAATCACTAACATTTCAGTAAAATAAAAGAAATTGGCATCCTGAATAGCTGTGATAAAACAAATTAAATTAATTTAATTTGAAAAAAAACAACAGATAAGGGCCAAGCTAATTTATGCTTTTAATGTTTTGGCAGCTCATAAGCAACACATAAATGACAGGGAGAAAAAAGTGTGTTATGTCTTCTGGAAATGGCCTTCAATTGTTATGTTCAGATGAGCAGGGTGAAATTTACACCCATGAATGTGTTAATCTTTGTTTTTTCATTTGTATTTTGTTTTTTTACCAACTGAATATTTGTGTATCTGTTAAATTGTCTTAATTGTTGAGGAAACATTTCTTCTTTCTGAAAGGGGATTACATTATTTCATCAGATAAAGCTGATTTTTTGCACTTTTACAAATAAAGTAAACAGAAAGATTTATGTCTCAATACTGCTTTGTCAAGATGAATATTTGTACTGTTTTAAAAGTTACTGATTTGATAAATGTAGATACTGCCCATCCTGTTGAGCAGCACAAACGCCCCCGCAAACAAGTCTGATGGCTTTTTGATTTTCTTCCTAACGGCCCTGCCTTTGATAGCCACCTTCACAGACCCTCCACCCACCCAGGTTTTTATCCGAGGGCCAATGGCTGCCTTTCTTCCACCGTCCGCCGGCACAAAGGGCTTTTAATGGCCCTTGGCATGTAGCTCAATGGGGACCGGAGACTGACCCAACCCCTCCCCAACACACACACACGCACATACAACCACATACACAAAAACCCACATGGAGTTACATGGAAGCTTTCTCTCTGCCCCAACCCCCAACACACACACACACAAACACTTTCTGGGTGTAGTCATGTTGTGTCCTGACACAAGGTAAAACAAGGTCAAACAGTATCACCAAAAACCAGACAGAAAGTCAGCGACAGCTTTGATGCAGAGGCGACACCAAAATGTGTCAAACTGTGAAGTGAAAGTTGTGATGGCAGACTTCATTAGCACAGGAAATGCTCATAGAGCTGCAGTTTGACCCTGCTGATTCAGCAAGACTAAATGTATATTTAAATGCATTTGACTTCCCTTTTTTTGTCAAAAAATTTCTCAATAAAGCGGTCTAAGGGTTCATAATATTTAAAGTTGAACTGGATACACCAAAAAATACTGGTTGTTCCATTGCTTAAATATGATGATGATGATGATCTCTTTAACCTTTTAACATCAAGTTTCCTTTTATTTCCTCTTTATGGTTGGAGAAATCATCTTATCACATATGGTATATATTCTGGATCAGCTTTTTTCAGCACTTCATTGAAGCTACATGATGTTTACACTGAGTATTTTATGGCAACACTATTTCATCAAATGGAAAATTCCCCAAAAATGTCTTGTGAATAATTTTATACCCAAAATTCAGTCTGAAATATTTGGCATCTTTGGAAACTAAAAATGAAGTTTTGTGTGTTTGAACAATGTTTGGCTGTACAGAATTAGTTTGTATTGGCGGTCCTTAAAGATAACACAGATAACATCAGTTGTATGTATTTCACTCAACACCAGATGATAGGAACACGGTTGCCAACTTTCTTTGCATTGCTTTTCTGATGTGCTTCCATTGTATTTATCACAAATAAAACCTCTTTCTATATTTCTTTCTCTTTTTTTCTGTTTTATTGAACCCATTTCTGCCTGCAACTGAAGTATTTCATTTCCTTTGGTGAAAGTGTTCTTGCCTAAGCACAAATGTTAAGAAATTTTCAAAATCGGTTCAACCATTTGTCTGAAAAGTGAGTTTTTCGTATCATACTATATCTAATATTTGGGCCCATGTGACTACTCTTTTTACCATAGACTCCATTATATTTTAGGAAAAAACAGTAGTCCCATGTGCCCAAAAACTAGATATAGTACGATAAGAAAATGGCTGTATCTCAGAAACTACAAGGAGCACAATCAAGTATTTGGTAACTATGAACTCATAACAAGTGGAATATCAAAGATATGCACACATATGCGATGTGAAAAAATATTTAATGTGGAAAACATTTAATAAACACATTGTTAACGTTTTTAATAATTTTTTAAAACTTCCTGACATTGACTATTAATAAAAGTGGGATTTTTCATGTGATCTAAAAATGTAATGGCTGTACTGTTGACCAAAGCAACCGGTCGGTAACGAGACGGTAACGTTTCTCTCTGCGGAGCCCCGTTACTTCCCAAGACATGGGAAACCTCTGTTGGTCTGGAGGAGCTGCAGCATTTATTTCTGCACAAACGTCCAGAATATTCACTAGATATTCTCAGAGCTAAACTAACTCTTCTGCAGTGTGGAGTGAGCGCGCGTTCACGTCTAGAGGTGGAGCGAGTACGCGAGAACGCGTGCGCTGTCTGAGTGAAGGCGAGCAGGCAGAGGAGACGAGACAGCGGCCACACGCGAGCGCACATATGCGAGCGCGAATGTGTGCCGATCCGCTACATTTATACGCTTAGAAAGTTACAAACAGTCCCTTTAAATGTCAGAAAAAAAAAGAAAAAAGAAATTGTATTATTATTATTAATATCATGACAAGCACAAAAGGAAACAAAGTAATTGCCACATGTGGTAAAAACTTTTAATTCCAATGCTTGGTCTGCATGTACAGTACAAATATCTATAAAAAGTGAACACATTCACTCTTTGTATGTACATTTTGCAGCACGAAGTTAACTTGGGACCGACAAGAGGACAGAGAGGAAAGGGGGACAATACAAGATATAGTGATATTTACCGCCTACACATCCATCAGTATAGTCCTTCACCAATATATCATTCAAGTGCTCATAAGTCACTTTTGCTAACTGTACATTCCTCCTCCTGCAACAGGATGCATACATACAGGAGGCAGAATAATTCATCAAAGCATTGCCACGGTACAGTCAAACCATGCAAACAGACATCATCAAGTACTTCATTTTCATATATATATATATAATTATAATCTATACTCTTAAAATCTTTATGTGCAGCTTATATGACAAGGAATAAAATTAGCAACACCGACGGTAACATTTTTAATGCTAAACCTTGTGTTGTACAGGGAGTTTTTACAGAGGTATCACAGAGAGTATCTGATTTTAAAACATTTCCTGGGTATCTGTTAGGAATGTGGTTTAGCCACTAGCTATGCATGACAAAACAAGGAGAGGGAACCTGTTTCTCAGCTTATGTATATGTGTGTGTGTCTATCAACATTCTTTGGAAATAGCTGCAGAAATGACGGAAAGTAACAAAAGGGGAGGATAAAATCTTAACTCAGAGTTTGACGTTTAAAACAGGACAGAACACCTATAGGGACGGATCTGAGAAGACTCTCAAAAGCTCATGTTAAAACACAGGAATGCTCCAAATCAGTGACAGAAATAAATTAATAAGGAACCCAACATACATTTGTAGTATTAAAAGCCGTACTCGGGGCAGATATAGTAAAGGGCCAACAAGAAAACAATCATTTTTTTTAATCACCTCCTCTGCCAGGATCCTCCATTTCTATATGCATGCAATGTGAGATCAAGTGGTTTCTTCCAGAGTGTGTGTGTATATATATATGTGTGTGTGAGTGTGTGTGTAAATTGTTCAGCATTTACTTGTTATTCCCCTGATAATTTAAAGTCGAGTCGTCAAACAGAGGGTTCTTCACTTCCATCTCTCCAGTCTGTCAAGGAGGGAAGAAAATTGATTTTCAGTCATAAAACATCATCAGAAATGATTAGTTTTGTGTGTGTGTGTGTGTGTGTGTGTGTGTGTGTGTGTGTGTGTGTGTGTGTGTGTGTGTGTGTGTGTACCCACCGGTGCAAGTCCGGGGCACTCGTATACTGTGAAGTCTCCTCCCACTTCCTCCTCATCTGATGTGACCTCGGTCTCAGGGACTTTCTGTTCAGGTTTGTTACTGAAGAAGGAAGAAAAAGTTAAGGTAAAAAAAGGTGACAAGGTCAGAGGATGTGGCTGAAAATTTGAAGTCCACATTAACACATGAGAGATGGGAAATAGGGCAAAGGGAGGAAGTGGCAGAGAGAGTGTAGAAAAACTAAAAGAAACTTACTTTCCCATTGAGAGCATCTGCTGTTTCTGATGTTGGTAGTGGTACATTTGTGCACTTTGGGCCAGGTTTTTATCTCCCATCTGAGGAAATAACGGAAGCGTGGGTGACATTTGGAAACAGAAGCTTCGATAAACAACCACACCTTGTGGTTGTTGCAGAAGAAGAAGTGAGGAATGGAAATAAAGCAAGCCAGTCGTGCGCTTACCGAGGTACCGTTGGCTACGGCAGCGGGAACGCCTGCCCCTCCGAAGGCCGGGTAGTCCACCTTCTGAGTCAGACGCGTGTCTTTCTGCAACCTGTGGGGGGGGGGCATTGTGATACTGAGGGCTGTTTCCTGCATCCGGTATTAAAACATCCTCTAACCTTATGATACATGAACAGCAAATGGAAGTAACCCTTTAAGGGTAATCAAGACGTATAAATGATCAAAACTGGGAGTTTAAAGGTGCTATATGAATTGTAATTTTATGGGACGCGCCAAAATTTTAAAAATGACTAATTCACAATCATAATATTTTTCCCAGAAAAGTCATATTTTTATCTGTTACCTTTCTAAAAGTTCTGTGGGTGTATTATTTGTTTTAAATATTTGTCTACATAAAAATGTTATCAATAAGACCTTTAAACAACCAACATGAAGTGAAATGGACTGAGAAATCCATCCATCAAATTATCCCTGGTCAAAAAATGAAAAATGTCTTTGAGCTGCTAACCTCTTAACAGCTTGACGTAAAGGCTAACCCCTCCATAAAATGTTGTGTAACTGATGATGGGAATTTTGCTGGCATTAAACAATGTGATACATACTCCAATTTAAACATCATGATGCCAGCTTACTTGTCTATTATACTTATTTGTTTTCCAATCACATCAAACAAACTCTGAATGTACATTTATTAGACATTCAATAGTGTAAATTATAACTCTTCTCCTCTTAATTGATTACAAAAATAAAAAAATAGAGTTCATTATTTGTAACAATTGATGCGTTTTATTATGCTATGAAATCTCACTAATACAAACTCAGATTGGTTTTTGTATTGTATTTCATTTGGTTTAGAGGAATAATTTAGACAACAAAAAGACTAAATGTAGCTTTCTCTTGCGTTCAGGTGTTCAGACTTACTTAACGAAACAGACGGTTGCCAGGATTACCGCCACGGCGCCCACCGCAACGCACAGCGAGATCATAACTGCAGGTTGAAACAAACGAAAGAGGATATGAAAGGGGAGCAGAGCATGTTAAGGAGTAAATAATGAGTGATTGAGTGGGAGTCAGATGACTACTCTGCTGACACATTTTTTATGGGTGCTAAATATTAATTATATCTTAGCTTCATTTGCAGATATAAATGCTCTCAACATGTGAAGAACAAAAATGATGAAATCTTGCTGTCACCAAACTGCTTAACAAGAAATGAGGCTGACAAAATGACCCAAAATTTTAACAACATGTAATCCTATTGAATTTTTCTCCATCATCACTGAATTCTCTTCCATCAGGGTTTCAATTCCTGGTTGCAGGAAAGCCCTCCGGTCTGTGTTGTTGAGGACATAAAATCATACTCACTGACAATGATGTGGTCATTTTTGGATGCTGGCACAGCGATAGAACCGACTCGGCCCAGAACTCCAGTGGCCCTGGGCTGGGGGGTTGGAGTGTTAGGAAGGGCGGAACCTGCAGGGGCCGTAGTGGTGGCATTCTGGGTTTTAGTTGACTGATGATCCTGGCTTTTCTGTTTCTGTTTGAGGGCCTCTGTCCTGCTTTTTTGAACATCTGCGACGGCAGCTGGAGAGAGTGAAGAAGACACAAAATGAGAGAGTCGGAAGCAAAGGCTACCATGAGGGGAAACAACACCATATCTGATGGAGATCATTGTCAATTAGAGGAAATGTGGGGAGAAAATTAAATCCTGTATCACTCTCTATACTAGAAGAACTTGTAAATCCCACACCTCCAGACTCAAAACAGGAAGTGATATGTTAATTACTTATATGGTTATATTTCTGTTTTCAAGGTTTGCTCTCAGGGCTCTTACCAGGATGTTTGGATTGCTTTTTCGGCGGCTTCGTCTCTATCACTTCCTGTTTTTCGATGACAGAGTGGATGTAATCGATCTCTTCATCCAGGTCAGGGTAGAATACTTGGCCTAAAGAACACACAAGATTCAAAGTTTCACTGATTAACTTCAACATAAATAAATTAATAAATAAACTGGCTTTAATTGTCTTTAAGTATAAGCTAAAAAGAAATTAAAACGGCAACGGGAAATCCAGATAGCATAAAATGTTGCACTCACAGTGACACAAAAGGCTTTTTAATACAAACAAAGCACCTTCATTCATACACATAAAATACAAATCCGTTAGTAACCACTGACAGTGACTTCATATTAGGGCTGCAACTAACGATTATTTTTATTATCGATTAATCTGCCGTCCACAAAATCTCTAAAAATCCATTGGTCTAAAAATCCATTCCAGTTTCTTAAAGTCCAAGATGATGTCTTTAAACGTATTGTTTTATCAGTCCAAAACCCAAAGATATTCTGTTTAATATGATATAAAACAGAGAAAAGCAGTAAATCTCCATATTTGAGAGGCTGAACAGCATTTTCTGCCATTTTGGCGATTATTAGTCGACTAATCGTAGCAGCTCTACTTCATATGCATCACAAGCACAGTTACGAGGGCTAACCACCTATGACCAAGGTGAAAAATGATTTTAATGATTAAACAATTGTCAAAATAGCTGCAGATTCACCACTAATTCACTAATCAGCTTTAATTTGTCTCTACTCATGTCCCATTCGCTTGAGGTTGGGCTTTTCTAGGTCTGGAAAACACAATTTTGCAGCTTGTCCACTTTTATGACTAACTAACTGTAAGAAAGGGAGAGACTGAGAGTACATGCATATGGTTTGGGCATGTATACATGCGTTTCTCAGGGTCTTCTTGCCTCTGAAGTGATGAACAGGGAGTGTGCCCATGTGTGTTGTTTGTTTGTGGACTGATAAAAAAAGGAGACAATACTTAAACGGTTGTTAACAGCCCTTGAGGCCAGACAGCGAGCCACATTCCTGCAGTACTGCCGCGCCGTCCAGGGCGACCACGCAGGGCCGATAGTGTGTGTGTGGCCGGGGGAGGAAGCACCGCAGGGGGGCCGGAGCAATCAGCCAAACATTGGCTTCACTGGGCTTCAGTTGCTACATTCACAATAGATCCCATAGCTCGCTGCTAATAGCGGTGATCAAAGTGCTATTCCCCTCTATAAAGTTGCCCTGCAATATATCAAATATCAAATTATAGGTGTTTGCATGCAAAGCTGGAGGCGGCAAGTTATGAGAAAAGAAGAATACAAAAAGCGCAAAAAAGGGTGCTTGCATAAAAAGCAAATTTATCAGATGACACATTCAGCATCCTTTGACAATACAAGCTGTTTCTGTTAGAAACCAGTGCAGAAAAATAAATGGCAAGTGCTGACAAATGTGTTAGTACACATTTCTACAACCACCTACGTTACATTAATGATTACAGTGTCACTTTCGCTCCAGAAGGCCGGCCATCTGGCTGAGCTAGTGTGTGCGATATGACATGCCAGCACTTTCACTGCCTGCTTTGTTATTTTCTTACCCCCCTCCACTAATGGCCATTTAGTGCACTCCATAGCAGGTGTCTGTGGAGGCGGGATGCACCATCTGTACTTTGCAGGTGGTTGAGGGCTCCAACCGTGCCCGTGTGCTCGCCAGGAGCACGTGGTAATACAG
The DNA here is from genome assembly GCF_043250625.1 of Sebastes fasciatus. NCBI lineage: Eukaryota > Metazoa > Chordata > Actinopteri > Perciformes > Sebastidae > Sebastes > Sebastes fasciatus. The sequence continues at coordinate 19,126,905 of NC_133813.1, forward strand.
GTTTACATTTTTAAAAAGATGAGATATTTATTGGTGATTTTTCCAAAGTATGGATTGATTTAAAATCTGTAGAGAAATGGTTAAAAACGGATGAGAAGTGCTTCTTTATATGGACATCCTTAGGACTCTACCAAGGTCCAAGTTGACAATACACCTTAAAAAAAGGTGGTGATTGTGTGTATGTGTGTGGTTTGTCACACACTGACTAAGCACGCACACCTCTCCTTGTGTAAGAGAGTTTTGTCACCGGCTTGATAATGACCCATAACCTCTTGAGAGGCACCCAGGGGGCAGTTGGGTACAACAAACAAACACTAAACAGCTCAACAGGGATTGAGGGTCACACACATCTGTGCTGTTGTAGTTTTCCCACTTAAAAACCATTCACATTTCTTCCTCCCCCCGAAACCACATGCGTGCACACACACACTCTCGCTGTCCCCCCATTGTTTAAAATCTCTAAACCAGACAGATTTCATAGATTTTGTCACTTTTTGGCCGACATTTGTGCGGGAATTGCAAAAATGTAAAGTGATGTAATCGTACAGTATATCCTAACACTAGAAGAAAAAAAAAACACAACAAAAAGAAAACCTTACATCTGAAGAATCTAAATGATTTCAGATGAGACTTTACTTTTCTTTATATTTTGCGACAAAACTTGCCATGACATAAGTGACATATAACCCAGGCAAAAATATCTATCATCAATTTTTTATATAATTGATATTGTGTCAATCAACTGATCATTTCAGTGCTGCTACAACAACCTTCATCAGGGGTCGCCAAAGCTTCATGCAGGGTCGCGAGGCCTGGTGTAAGACAACTTTTTTAAAAATACAGTTGGCTTATATCTCAATTAAATGAAAAAGTTATTGATAAAGGATTACTGGATTATAGGACTAAAAGATTGGATTATTATTTAAGATATAAACAGGATAATGGCACGGTGAAGACCCGAACACAAGCCTTCCCTCTCTGCCCCTTGTCCTGCATTAGAAATGTACACAGTTAAAACAACCACAGAGCTGATAGAACAGTGGCCAAACACTGAATTTGTCAAAAAAGAAGCCTATTAAGTATGTATGACTGTCAAAAATTCAAAGAAATACATAATACTCAATGATAGAACAGGGGTCCCCTAAAGAAAAAAGGTTGGGAACCACTGATACAGTGTGTCCTGCTGCCCTCTAGTGGGGGATTTAATATGTGGAGTATGTAGAAAGAAGAGAGAGACTACAGGTCTGACTTCATTCTCAAATGATCTGAAAAAAAGCCCCTAATAGACGGTTAATAGGAAACAGACCAAAACGGTCACAGTTTCAACAGAAACTCATATGTACTTTATTAGTTAGTCTGTTTTTAGACTGAGGGAGTGGTGTGTTGGTAAGGAATGCATTGTGGCAGTGAGTTTCCCTCCCACCTGCTATAAAAAGGTAGTCTAAGCTGACTGCAGAGCTTCGAGTAAATACGAGATATCTGTTACAATGTTCTCACCTTCAGTCAACAGTCCCACTTGTCTTTCATCCATCATTTCAAGTTATTTCAAGTTAGTACATTCCAAGTCCACAATAAAACAATTACTACTTCATGGTCTCTTGATTTCTACAATACAGTCAATGTTGAAAATTATTTTCTTTTTCAAAGTAATCTGAAAAAGCAAAATATTCAAGAGAAAATATGTACACAGTATTGCATGTACATACTTCATGTATTTTTTTTCAAATATAGTTAAAAAAAAAGGTACAGTTTCATCTGAAGAAAAAAAAAATCTGTCGGCCTCCTGTCTTTCTTTTTCTAATTTACTGTACACTTTCTGAAACTAAAATTAATCGCCGCCTTGCGGTTGTATGCCTCCGCCACCCAGTCCAGTTGCAGTTGACAGCCATGTCTGTCCAAAATGTCACCACTTCATCATTTTATCTTATTATACATGTGCGTGATATTGTCATAATTAGCACATGAATTCTTGAGTTATGGCCGAAAATGTATTTTGTGAGGTCACAGAGACCTTTGACCACCAAAATCTGATTAGTTCAATCTTGAGTCCAAGTAGATGTTTGTCATAAATTTGAAGAAATTCGCTCAAGGTGCTCCTGACATATCGCGTTCACAAGAATTGACCGGACAGACATACTGTACGTACGGACATACAGACAACCTGAACACATAATGCCTCCGGCCACAGCTGTCACGGAGGCATAAAAAGTGCAACTTTAATATCCATTGACTGCAGGTGTAGATAGCATCAAAACTGCAGGAATAAAATCACCTTTCTCGTCTCTACATGACCACATCAGCAGGTCTAAACTGTATCTGCTGTTACTTCTCCTGCTGCTAGGTGGTGTAGGTTGGACTGAAAGTGTAGGTCCAGAACTGCAGGTGCGGAACTGGTAGCCACTGCTTACTCAAATAGTCAAGTATTAGTTACAGCCATCTAAACGTTCAACAGCATTTTGATGCTCTAGTAGGGCTGGGCGATATGGCCAAAATCTTCTATCACGATATAGGTAATTTCATATCTCTATAATGATGTATATCACGATATAGCATGTTTTTCTGGTAATTCAGTAAATAAATAGTCTATATGAAATAACCACATGGTAAGGCCTATTTTTGTATACTCCTGTGTGAATTAAATACTTGACAAATGAAAAGTAATTTCTTATTTAATTAAGAACTTTAGTGCAAAATTAACTAACAGTTTCACGTGAAATTATAGAGAAAAAATATATAAATATTTCCACATATATATATATATACACTGTTTGTAATTGCATTGAACTGAGTGTTAATGTAAAGTGTGATGTAAAAACAAAACCTTTCTGAGAAATTCGAGTTAGTGTGTGCATGTTATCAATTTAGATAACAGAATTGTGCATCACGATATCTCGATATATGACTTCATCACGATACGATTCCACTGAAAGACGATAAATTATCATATTGAATTATCGCCCAGCCCTTTGCTCTGGCTGAAAATTACACCATGCAGTTACAATGTGTGACTTTCCAGTAAAAAAAAATCCACAAAAAAATGTTGAGTTGATGCTATTTGACAGATTCCTTGTACAAAGTGGAATAGTGGTGTGTATAGAAATGGTGGGATTAACATCGACAACCATGAATCTGTATATAAATAAATGTAACTTTTACATAAAACAGTAGTGATATCAGATGGTGATACCATTCATTTCAACAGGTTAAATGCAGTGCACCTTGCTAGCGATTCACTCTAACACTAAGAGTGAGTTGTTAGTAACCTAAAACTGTAGTTTGGCTCTCCACCAGTTTAGTGATATAACTCCATGTTACCAAAGTAAACTGCTGCAGGATATTTGCTCATGGTGCGTGTCACTGAGCCACTCCAACAGCTGTTTGAGTGTCTCCGTCTTAACAGTTTGTTGTCTGCTCTATAATGTAAAATATATATATATAAACATGCATACACAAAAAAGGGGGAACAAACGAGTCCAATTATTGATATGTGTGGATGTGATAAAAAACGAGCTACAGGAGGACAGAAAGAGACCGCTGGGTTTCATGAAGACAGCCCTGCCTTTAGCACATACATAAAACATACCATTCAAAGTTTTTGTGCGGCTTCTGAACAAAGGACATGATCCAAGGCATACTTTATGTTTACCAATGGCAGTGCACGCCTCCATGTCAAATACAAGCAGGTCCTACTTCCAATAAAAAGCGCTGCCAATCTCACTTGTTCGCCTACTGTATTTGTTCATCTTCTTTGAGTTGTATTGACATGTTAGACATTTTAGACTCTATATGGGATTTCCAGTGATCACAACAGCAGAATAGCCTTGAATTCCTGCAATTTACAGGCAGTCAATCTGACCAACAAGTGCAAGGCCACAGACGTATAATGATGTACGACAGAGAAGCGTTCATATAATAATTCTGAATGCAAGATATGCAAGGGGGGCGTATGATTTAGAGGAGAGGAAGTTAGAAAGAGGAGCATTGCAGTAAAAGATGTACTGTTACTGCAGTGACTGGGCTCAAAGTGAGGATAGGAGCCATGACATTATAGGGAAGAGAGAGGTAAACACAAGCCACAAGTGGTCTTACAATTTCTTTGATAATCGATTAGTTGATTTAATCGAAGAAGAATTGAACAAGTATTTTTTATCCCTATGAAGATAAATGAATACAAAAGGCTAAAGCATATTTGTGAATATTATTTTGAACGAGCAAGTCTGTAATGTATGATAATTAACATCTTTCACTCCTTGAGGGCAGTGGTGTCCTCGGCCGACTTTACCATCTTTCAGAGGCTGTAGCAGGTGAAGATACTGGCATCACATGAAACTAGAAAACCCAAGGAATCCATTGGTATCAACCATGTTATGCTACCATGTCGGGAGAGAGGCTAAGTAGCGCTCCAAAGTTAGGCTAAATTTAGGCAAGTAAAAAAATTGTACCCACGAGTCTCCCCTTCACAGACGTGCCGACAGACTTGTCTCCAAAATGTCAAAAGTTTTTGATAGCAAATTACATCATGGATTTTTCCATGGTGTTCCTCAAGGTTTTGGTGTCTTAATGTGGTATTTTTTATCATTTTTATCAACTCTTGATTGGTAAAAAATGGTTAAATTTAGCACCAAATCTGTGTAACAAATGGTATCAACCAAACGATTGCTGCAACAACTTAAGATACATAACAAAGCAGGGGATTGGCCATCATATACTATATATACGACATAATGTTCTTAGCCCTTTCACACTTTTACAATTTATTTTAATGAATTCATTATTTTTTTATTTATGATTTATGACTAGAACAACTTGACACACAGTGCTGAGCTGCATCTCAAATTAATCTTCAGGTTCCCAGCTTTCGGATGATGTTCACCACTTCTATGACCATATAAAATGGCTAATGGACAAAAAAAAGTCAACCAAGACCCCATCGTACAATTAGTCAACAGCCCTATTAACAAGCAACAAGCAGAGGCAGTGTAGAAAATTCAACCTCTGCAGAGCCATTGAGTGAGCGTGATGGTGATGACGAGATGTGGGTTTGTAAGACGGAAGTTGGAAATTGAATTGGAAGAACAAGTGGGTACATTTTCTTATGCAAACTGTGCTTACTGACAAAGCGACGGTTTAGTCACAAGTGTATATGTGTGTGAGTAAGATAAATAAAAGAAAAAGAGAGAGAATGAAGTGACTTATACAGGGAGGGGAGGGTACTGGCAAATCGTGCGTCAGAATCAACAGTTTTAATAATGTGCATTTGTCATGCTTTGGCAAAGTGCACAAACATTTTAGATAATCAGCTTTTTAGTCCTGAAAACGCAGCCAATATATTTCCTCTGATGTGACTTCAGAGGTGTAATTTGCAGAATGTAATGCTGCCAAACTACCAACGCAGCAGCTGGACTACAGCTCTTTATCGTGTTTTGATGCATTAAGAGATGTGCGCTACCGCTGACAAACCAAATGTGGCATATTTAGTGAAATTACAGTAATTTCATCCGTTCATTTCGCCATTTTGTGTGTGTCTATGCGTATATATGTGTGCGTGCGAGTGTGAAAAAGAGACAGAGTTGATCTCCCATGCGGATCACTGTGTTCTGTGGTCTCTCGGGGGTTTATGTAACCACTAGGGAGCTTTAGCTGAGGCCTGTGATGTGCTGGATTCACAACACCACACAAACAGCAGCACCACATATGGGATGCAAGTCCAAATACTAATAACGGATCATGTTTTATCATCATATGAATGTGCTGCAAAGAAAAAAACATCCTCTCTTCTTCTGCATGATGTGACCTTTCTCTCCAATACATCCTCACACTCATCTCCTTCTCATGTTTACTTCTCTCTCTGATGCTGCTGCCAATAATTCGAGCCAAGTTTGTATCCTCTCCTGCCGCACGCAGACCCGTCTAAATTATTAATCCTGCAGAGAACACACACACACACGTGCCCACCGACAGACATAAACACACACACAGACGGTCACACACACTTTCGTGCAGAGGCAAGCCAGTGCGCTCAAATATACACAAGATGTTTCTAATTCTCTCTCATTTTCTGCCGTGCCGTGCATGCCAGCAGTGCAATGTCATGCCACGGCAATCAGAAAAATAAGATTTAGTTTTGCAGCTTGGCTCTTTCGTTGAATGAAATTAGATTCAGTGATGGAGATGGAGGGCGAGAGAGAGAGAGAGAGGCATGTCGTCTAAGTGATTAAAGCTGCCAGTGCGGGGGCGGTGCATGTGTGTGTGTGTGTGTGTGTGTGTGTTGCAGACGCAGCAGGGACACGGGCGGATTAAAAAACACAGAGGATCAGACCGCAACACAGTTGTCAGAGATATGGATGGGAGAGGGAGGGAGTGCGAGAGCGAGGACCACAACAAGGACAGAGAGAGAAGAGAACTGGACAAGAAAAGAGCGAATTGGAGGAGATGCATGAGATACTGAAAGGGAGGAGGAATAAAGAGGTCAAACTAAGATTGACAGGGGAGGAGGAGGAGGAGGAGAGCGCAGAATCAATAGGCAACTGAGGAAACAGAGGTGGAGTGGAAGAGAGATGTGGGCAACAGGATACAGAGATAAATAAAAGAGGTAGTGACAAAGGATGAATGTGGAGTGAAGGAATCAGTCAGTACATTCACATGCACTCTTGTTGTAACTGTCATTTAAAACCTAAGCAGGTTGTCTTAGTGGAATTGAGGTTGTAATTACTCAGTTTTAATCAATCTTCAATTTACTCCTGTCAAGTTCAATCTTTTCTGTGTTGTCCTTCATCTATAAAAAGGTGGCGCCTTCCAATTCCTTGTTTTGTTCGACCAACAGTCCAAAATCCAATTCAATTTCAATATACAATGATATAAGACAAAGAAAAGCATCAAATCCTCAAAAGCTGGAACCATAGAATATCTGACATTTTTGCTTGAAAGCTAACTTCAAGCTAGGGTTGGTAATGTTATTCAAAAACATTTTTTGTTATGTTTGTTGAAATTCTCTTCACATTAAGGCTGCAACTAACGATTACTTTAATTGTCGATTAATCTGTTGATTATTTTCTCGATTAATCAATTAGTTGTTTGGTCTTCAAAATGTCAGAAAAGGGGGAAAAATGATGATCAGTGTTTCCCAAAGCCCAAGATGATGTCCTCAAATGTCCTGTTTTGTCCACAACTCAAAGATATTCAGTTTACTGTCATAGAGGAGTAGAGAAATCAGAAAATATTCACATTTCAGAAGATGTAATCAGAGAAATTCTATGTTTTTTTTCTTAAAAAATGA